>NC_091125.1:167220396-167420396 GCF_040183065.1 Periplaneta americana
AGCCAGTGGCCAATTACAGTTCAGCACAAATATAACAAAAACATAAAACAAAAATAATTATTACACATAAATATAATTACAATTAATTACAATAATGACGATGAATGGATAACTAAGAATACTATGAGAGAATGTTAATTGAGTATAATGCCTAAAAGAATACATAAATGATAAATCGTTGCCAAGAGCAAACAAAGTCTATACATTGAAGTGATCGAATTCGCAGCCATGCATGTTGGCATTTTTAATGCATCTGGAGACTGGTGAAAGAAATTTCGAATTTCTAATATAGAAAAGTTTGTGGACTCTCATATCTTTTGTTGGAATACGTAAGGTAATATTGTTTAAGAAAGAGTCACAGGATATATCACCTTTGAGGACTTTACAAAAGAACAGATAATCTAGCTCATGGCGTCTAGCATATAGATTTTGACAATTAAAATATTCACATTTTCTCTCATAACTATACCCGGAATTAATGGGCAGAAATCTGAATGAACATAAGGATATAAATTCTCTTTGTATATTTTCTAATTTAGCCGAGTCCGTAGTTGTAATCGAGTTCCAAACTACAGATGCATATTCGAGTTTCGATCGCACCAATGTATAGTATAAGCATTAAAAGAGAATCGGGCGTGGAAAAAGAATAAGTTATTGACCGTATTATTCCTAGCATTCTGATTGCGTGATTGTAAATGTAATCAACGTGACTATGAAAATACAATTTACTGTCAAAGAATATTCCCAAATCTTTTACGCAATCCTTTCTGTTAATTAGTACATTATTTAGATAATAATTAAATTTCAGTGAAGAAGTTTTTCTAGAAAAGGTTATTACATTAGTTTTGGATATTAATAATAATAATAATAATAATAATAATAATAATAGACTAATAAAAGTAATAATGTACACCAATTTTAATGCCTAGTGTTCAACAAATTGGTTAGAAATGTATGTGTTCATGTCAGCCGTTCATTACTGCACTCTATCGGAAGCGCGCTCGCTTACACGAAAGATGGACAACATGACAACACTGCTCCACCTTCTCTGTAAACTGTCAAGTCGGAAGTAGTTTTGGTCAAGGTATAGTGTTCATGTAAAATACCCGGTGTGTAGGCAGGACAGTAGACAAAGAAGCAAGTCCGAGGTGGGGAACGAACACATGGACATAGTGTCCACGCACCGTGAATTGCGTACACCACAGTCGAATATATTCTCATGATTCTATCCTTTCTTCCAGTCCGCCATGCCAGTTCGCTAGTTCCGCCTTTCCTGTAACTTTCTGCAAGTCTCGACACATGCGTGTGTGATTTGAGCCATGGGTAACCACGGCAACGCATCGGCGGCTAATAGACTAACAAGTGACGATTATGAAAAACGGCATGTTTGAGCTGTATTGATCATTAGATCGTAACCATGGCAATCTCCTTTCAAGGCGCTTTGATCCGGGAACGTAAGGACACTGCGGGAACTTTTAGTTCAGACGTAGCTGTGTGCCCACTTGTTCTGCAGAATCGTTCACCGCCGCTTTGATACACAGTAGCCTCCGGTACAACATATGGGAACATTATTGTTATTGGCAGAGTTTGAATTCTATATGAACCTTACAGAAATTAAAAACGTCTTTTAAAGCCTAAAAAGGCTAAAGTGATACATGATAACAACTACATCAGCTGCTTGTCTATGCTGATGACGTCAATAAGTCAGGAGAAAATCCACAAACTATTAGGGAAAACACGGAAATTTTACTTGAACCAAGTAAGGAGATAGGTTTGGAAGTAAATCCTGAAAAGACAAAGTGTATGATTATGTCTCGTGACCAGAATATTGTACGGAATGGAAATATAGAAATTGGAAATTTATTCTTTGAACAGGTGGAAAAATTCAAACATTTCGGAGTAACAGTAACAAATATAAATAACAATCGGGAGTTAATTAAACACAGAATAAATATGGGAAATTCTTGTTATTTGGTTGAGAAACATTTATCATCTAGTCTGCTCTCAAAAAAAGCTGAAAGTTAGGATTTATAAAACAGTTATAGTACCGGTTGTTCTGTATGGTTGTGAAACTTGGACTCTCACTTTGAGAGAGGAACAGAGGCTAGGATGTTTGAGAATAAGGTGCTCAGGAAAATACTTGGGGCTAAGAGGGATGAAGTTTCAGGAGAATGGAAAAAGTTACACAATGCAGAACTGCACGCATTATATTCTTCACTTGACATAATTAGGAACATTAAATCCAGACGTTTGAGATGGACAGAGCATGTATGGGAGAATACAGAAATGTATATAGAGCGTTAGTTAGGAGGCTGGAGAGAAAAAGACCTTTGGGGAGACCGAGACGTGATGGGAGGATAATATTAAAATGGATTTGAAGGAGGTGGGATATGATGGTAGAGACTGGATTAATCTTGCTCAGGATAGGGACCGATGGCGGGCTTATGTGAGGGCGGCAATGACTCTCCGGGTTCTCTAAAAACCATTTGTAAGTAAGTAGGCAAGTGCCTTTTAATACTTGCCAGTTCAGATTAATTTACCGACTATCCTCTCTAATGCACATTTCACAACTTTTGAAAAGATTTCTTAACATACCCTGGATTTCGCGTCATCGCTATATTTGAATCCTAGGCATAGGATCCCTTCATTCCACTTTTTAAAGAACTGTTGTCATAATTTTAACAATTTCGGTGCTTTCCAAACTGATGTTATGAATACACCTGCCTCCTTGAACTTTGTTAACGATTTCATGGCAGACTGTTGTAGTCTATGATGCATGTCATAGAGTTTTTCTTATGTTAAAATTCGATTTATGTATGTATGTATGTATGTATTCACACTGCAAATGGGTAAATACGCGGTAGCAGTGGTAACTAATTACACTCAATAATGACAATAATAAACACAATTAATAATAAATCAATAATAATATTCATAATAATAATAAATAAAAATATAATAATATTAACAATGGGTATCCTAAATTAAATTAAGCACGTTTACTTAAAATAACATTTAAAGTAAATCTAATTTGTATCTCAACCCTAAGTTCGAACTAAAACCCACGAGTATGATATGTTCATACCTGCACAAGTACCTTTCAGCACTACACTCATTTCGCTGACAACTCACTCACTGCACTGGAACTACGACACATTTCACTGATATTATCCTGATTTCACTATCACTTCAAAAACACTTCACTGTTCAAATACTTTGCTCTACCACTATAAACTATAAAACTTCACTGACAAAACACACTTGTTCACTGATACAACACTTCTAATAACAAAACATCAATTACATCCTTTAAATAGTAGGCCTATGTATAATATACTACCGTCTTTTAGTAAAGTCCTTAAGCCTATTTTTAAATACATTTTTGGTTGTTGGTAAAGCCTTTAGTAAGTCTGCAGGTAAAGCATTCCAGTCCCTGATAGTACGATTGAGAAAAGCAAACTTTCCAGTGTCCGTCCTCTGTCTTCTTTCCCTCAATTTATATGAGTGGTCGTTCCTTGAAGAGTAATTTGGCGGCTGCAACCTATTTTTTATTTCTCTCCAGGCAGGCTCACCTCTGTATGTTTTGAACATTGCACATAATCGAATTCGCGTTCTCCTGTCCCTGAGTGTGTCCCATTTTAATGGTGAATTATTACGACAACACTTGAGAGCCCGGTTTTGAATCTTTTCCAATGTCTTAATACGTTCTAATCTGTAAGGATCCCAACATGCAGCACCATATTCCATTACTGGACGTACTAGTGATTTATATGCAATCTCTTTGGATTTATCAGAGCCTTTTCTTAGTACCCTCATCTCCATGCTTTTCCTGCTGTGTCTGTAACGTGTTCCCCCTAGCCGAGATCGCTGCTAAATGTTATTCCTAGGTATTTACATTTGTTAACTTCCGGAATGGTTTCACCCCCTAACGTATACGATGCGATTATTTTATTTCTTTTTCTTGTAAACCTGACGGCTTTGTTATTCAGAGTATTTAGAGAATTTATGCGCCTTCTTTTATTAATATGAATCGGTTTACGTCTCTCTCTCTCGCTCAATAATAAATTGTTGAATGAGATGGTCGTTGAACGCGAGAATGTTTTTTTTGCATAAATACAGCGTGACACTTTTTGTAGGATTTCTTCATAGTATACGAAAAGAAGATAACAAATTTAGCCTAGAATAATTTGAAATACAAGTCTTCGATACAACCAAAAACATACAAAATATTAAGGATGCTAAACTCAAGTGTTCGTAATTCATGGTAGGTTCAACTTTGGATGCTTATCTCTTGGCATGTAAAGTTTCGTCTTATTTAAAGATCTCACAAAACTTGTTTAGACGGTATTTTCAGTTTACATAGAGTGTGCATCATAATAATTTCGTCTACAGTTGCTTTTGCGTAGTGTTTTCGTTCTGCCTTTTTAAAATTGTATGTTCTTTTAAGAATATGAAACTGAATAATTTCGAGGGAAAAATTGTTCCGGAGCCGGGTATCGAACCCGGGACCTTTGGTTTAACGTACCAACGCTCTACCACTGAGCTACTCGGGAACTCTAACCGACACCGATCCAATTTTTCCCTCTATATCCACAGACCTCAAAGTGGACTGACAACCGTCAAGCAACCAACTTCGAGGGCACACTAACTCCGTGTGACTTAAATTGTGGCTTTCTGTTAACGAACAGTGACGTGTATTATGCAAATCAAGATTTCAGGTATAACTCCCTGTAAAGTTGATTTGAATAATTTCGAGGGAAAAATTGTTCCGGAGCCGGGTATCGAACCCGGGACCTTTGGTTTAACGTACCAACGCTCTACCACTGAGCTACTCGGGAACTATTTAAGTCACACGGAGTTAGTGTGCCCTCGAAGTTGGTTGCTTGACGGTTGTCAGCCCACTTTGAGGTCTGTGGATATAGAGGGAAAAATTGGATCGGTGTCGGTTAGAGTTCCCGAGTAGCTCAGTGGTAGAGCGTTGGTACGTTAAACCAAAGGTCCCGGGTTCGATACCCGGCTCCGGAACAATTTTTCCCTCGAAATTATTCAAATCAACTTTACAGGGAGTTATACCTGAAATCTTGATTTGCGCAATATGAAACTGTTAAAATATATGCAAGCAGAAAACCAGGGGTAAAAATGGAAGAACTTTCACAAGTAAATAAACTAGGCTATATTCGGCTAGGAAGTTTCCATGGTTACTTCACGCAGTATCTACACAAAATTTAAATTTTGAACTCAGACCTGTGTACACTTTATAACAGTCAACACAGAGAACATCTCTTATCATGTGTTAAAACTTGACCCCTCAAAACAACAGAAGTGTATGGTCTGTCACCTGTATTGGAGCCTCAATTTCAAATACGCCAGAGAATCCCTCGTGAAAGACAACTAGAAGAAGATTAAAAAGAAGAATGAACACTAATATAATATTCATGGGAGGGGTGATAGTAAGAGGAAGAAAAATAAAATGTATAATATTTGCTCATGTTAGCAGAAGAGGAGACGATACTAAGGGATATGCTACTGAAGCTAAAATACAGCTGTGAGCAGTATTACATTATTAACATATTACCACAAAATTAACACTAAATACTTGTCAAAATTACCATACTTTAGTTATTCTACAAGAAGCTATGCTATTTCTCTTCCACTAAATCTAAATGTAATAACGAATCTGGTCTAAAACACAGCTCGGCCCAAGACTCTAAATTCTTTTATTATTATTTCTAGCCGTACCCGTGCGCTCCGCTGCACCCATTAGAAATAAATATAAAGTAATTACATAATTAAAATAGGACGTTTGATCCAGGGAACATTCGTGTTTGATAGAAGGATAAATCGTTTAATATGTTACTTAATTTAAATTGTATTTAAAATATTAAAATGCGATCATTTTGATCCAGAGACCACTCATTTGGTGCAATGACAATTCCTTTAACATGTTATTAATTGTTATTACCAATTATTTTTGGAAAAGCAAAAATAAGCAGAAAAATTTTGGCTACAGATTTATTATTATATTATATTATATTATATTATATTATATTATATTATATTATATTATATTATATTATATTATATTATATTATATTATATTATATTATATTATATTATAATATGTAAAAAGTGTGTTGATAACGGATGTACTCGAATTAGAAAGTTTTTAATTTGTTGTGGGAGTTCTTGAATCTCAGGAGGAACAGCTTTTACAACAGCGCAACATAATCTGCTTGGTTCATTACCCAATTTTTTTGCATTGCATTTATTGCATATATATTTTATGTATTTTAACACGATTCAATTGAGCATAGTTAAAATTTGAATTATAAAATAATGGTTTGCTAAGCTAACGTACTATTACTGCATAGTAAATCGATACACTCTCGTTGTTTGTTAATTCTATGAGATAAAAATGAATATGTTCATAAACATTATTTTAAGAAATATAGGAAATGAATATACAGAATAACCTATCAAGTTTTCTGTGCATAAGAAGCTATTTTAATCTTACCTGTCCTCAATTCACTCACAAGTAACTGTAATAACATTTTAGCATTATGTCCATCCAGAGAAACTACACTTTCCAATGATGAAATAATAATTAATTATACAAATCGGTTAATTTAGCTTCAGATATTACTTCATACAAACACAGAAACATTGTCTGTAGGCTATGTTTCATAGCTTTCGATTGTTGTGTCCAAGACCCCTTATAGACGAAGTCATTTGTTTTTTATTTCAATACACCGCCTTAGATGGCAGTTATTTTAATTTTAAAACTCTTTTATCTCATTAAATATCAGTCCTATCAAAATGTTTCAAAGAATAAAACTTATCGGAAATTATTTTTAAAGAAACTTTTGTTATGTAACATTTTTCACAAAAATCAATAATAAGCGAGATATTTCGATTTATTTAATTCAGGCCCCCTTATAACCCCCCTTTGAAATAACGTATTTTGAATGCCATATAGCCTAAAATCTAAGTTACAACGAACTTAATTTATATTCCAATTTTCATCGAAATCCGTTCAGCCATTATCGCGTGAAAAGGTAACAAACATACAGACAGACAGACAGACATACAAACAAAGATTAAAAAAAAGCGATTTTCGGTTTCAGGATGGTTAATTATACATGTTAACACCAATTATTTTTAGAAAATCGAAAATTACCAGAAAAATTTCGGCTACAGATTTATTATTAGTATAGATTATGTCCTCACCTAATATAAATGAATGATTTTGGGTTTCAAAAGAAAGTATACAAATGATTTTTGCAAACAGTTATCCAACAGAAAACTGAACTGTATTATTATATCATAATTATTAATCTTACTTCATCTTGTAATGTACACTGTTTAATATTTATACAGGGTGGAAGTGAAATAACCTCCCAGAATGTCAGAGCGAATAGTTGATGTTGTATGTAACAAAAAAGGAGTAATGCCATATTGGTGGAAAATTCATAGTTTTCTCAGAAATAAATGTTTCCCCCCCCCCACAAATGTTTAACATCCTCTTATTCGGTAACTATTGCGAGTAGGATCGTGAGTTTTGTCCGTATCGGTAGAAAATTTAATGAAGAACCATTTATTCCTCTGGACTATTTTCGTGTAAATTTAATTTAAAAACACTAATTTCAAGCCACTGAACGATGCGAGCAGATTGCAACGTCGTAGCGAGAGAGGGAGGCTCGCGTACAGAGACAGACCTGAGTTCGTTCACCTCTTACATCTTTATTACTAGAAGACAGACGACTGTGGTAGCGGCGATGTTGCCGGACTGCTGAAACTTCCAACTTGATTTTATAATTACCCTTGCATTTAATCACAGAACGTAATATAGGTTTTCTGTTCCTTTAAGTGAAACCTATCGTCCCTTTCAATCTATATAGTCCAGGTTTATTTCACTTCCACCCTGTATAGTGTTAGGGGAGAGTCGGGTAGTATCGGACATCGGGTAGTATCGGACATCGGGTAGTATCGGACATCGGGTAGTATCGGACAGTGGGTTTCTTTCATCTACCACTATATGGTAGTACCTGCATGATATGGTTACGTTTCTCTACTGGGTGTTCATTTCAAAGTGTGTAATGACGTCATTGTTGATGAGTCAGGGATTTGAAGCGAGTTTCAGCTTTTGTGTCAGAGAAGTTGCCTATTAATCAAGGCGTTCAATCTGAACTTGAGAACGTGTACGGTATAACTTGAACGTCGTAGCAACAGATGGCGGTCTGTACGGTCTGTGTGCTACCATAACCTCTTTCGAACTGTGTTTTGCGCGGCCAAGTCGTACGCAGGGTATTTGTTATCATCGGTCGCGTACGGCAACATTCCACAATACAAATCAAATACTTCGTGTCCATGTTGACCGTCGAAATTAATGTCAACAAATACGTAAGTAATCGTCTTAACCCTCTCGCCATATCCGGACAGTAAGAAAAAACTCGCCTCAGTACGTGTTTCCAAACAGTTCACATTCCTGCCACTACCGGCGTTACCGTACGTATCGGTAAGAACTCTTCAGAATGAACGCCGTACTTGCTAGGCAACTTCTCTGGCAGATAAGTAATACACCTCTGCGGAAATGTAGGAAGATTGAATTCTCTAGGTTCATCGACTAGCCACGTGACGGCATACAGCGAGCCATGACACACTTTGAACTGAACACCCAGTATGCGACATCACAGAAACGTAACCATGTCAATCAGGTACTATCATCGTGTGGTAGATGAAAGAAATTCACTGTCCGATATTACCCGATGTCCGATACTACCCGACTCTCCCCTACATATTATTTTATTGCAAACTTATGAAGATACGTGCAAATTTATGCTTGTGCTAAAAAAATTGCATATCTTCATAAGTTCGCAATAAAGTCACATGCAACATTTTTTTGAGCAGAAGAAAATATGTATCACATATTTCATAAGTTTGCAATAAAATAACAATGGAGAAGAATGGAGTGTGTGATATGGACAAATAAAATAAGAAACGAAGCTGTGTTGGAGAGAGTGAATGAAGAAAGAATGATGCTGAAACTGATCAGGAAGAGGAAAAGGAAATGACTGGGTCATTGGTTGAGAAGAAAGTTCCTTCTGAAGGATGCACTGGAAGGAATGGTGAACGGGAGAAGAGTTTGGGGCAGAAGAAGATATCAGATGATAGACAAATTAAGATATTGGATCATATGAGGAGACAAAGAGGAAGGTATAAAATAGGAAAGACTGGAGAATGCTGGGTTTGCAGTGAAACAACTGCCCTTGGACGGAACACTATGAATTTATTATTATTATTATTATTATTATTATTATTATTAATTAGGGAAAACACGGAAATTTTACTTGAAGCAAGTAAAGCGATCGGTTTGGAAGTAAATCCCGAAAAGACAAAGTATATGATTATGTCTCGTGACCAGAATATTGCACGAAATGGAAATATAAAAATTGGAGATTTATCCTTCGAAGGGGTGGAAAAATTAAAATACCTTGGAGCAACAGTAACAAATATAAATGACACTCGGGAGGAAATTAAACGCAGAATAAATATGGGAAATGCGTGTTATTATTCGGTTGAGAAGCTTTTATCATCTAGTCTGCTGTCAAAAAATCTGAAAGTTAGAATTTATAAAACAGTTATATTACCGGTTGTTCTTTATGGTTGTGAAATTGTACTCTCACTTTGAGAGAGGAATATAGGTTAAGGGTGTTTGAGAATAAGGTGCTTAGGAAAATATTTGGAGCTAAAAGGGAGGAAGTTACAGGAGAATGGAGAAAGTTACACAACACAGAACTGCACGCATTGTATTCTTCACCTGACATAATTAGGAACATTAAATCCAGACGTTTGAGATGGGCAGGACATGTAGCACGTATGGGCGAATCCAGAAATGCATATAGAGTGTTAGTTGGGAGGCCGGAGGGAAAAAGACCTTTAGGAAGGCCGAGACGTAGATGGGAGGATAATATTAAAATGGATTTGAGGGAGGTGGGGTATGATGATAGAGACTGGATTAATCTTGCACAGGATAGGGACCAATGGCGGGCTTATGTGAGGGCGGCAATGAACCTCCGGGTTCCTTAAAAGCCAGTAAGTAAGTATTATTATTTCTCTATAAATGTTAAACTCACTCATCTATGAAGTAGCTCTGGTAAAGGCGAGCAAACGCTTATGGCAACCATTACGTGGGAACTACTGTAATGTGACGCTAAACTTTGCCCCATCGCGAGACCCCAGAAAGGCGCCACGGCCTGCCTGTCACCTACAACAGGGCGTTGGGGTCTTGGCCCAAGTTGGGAGTGACTTCGTGGCCTACCCAGTGCAGTAGTTCGTAACGCGCCAGCCGTTAGTTGCTGGTACAAAGGATCTATTCAAGGCCTTAATAAGCGATCAAGTGTTGCACGCTTCTGTCTTTGATGCATGCTTCTCACCGGCCTCAGTTTCTGGCTTGTTCTGGCATTGATATCTCCTCTCAGCAGGGTTTCCTGAATCATCCTCGTTGTCTTGCAACATTCATAATATAATATGTTTAGTCGTATATTTCCTGGAGATCATCCATCTTCTTGCGGCATAATACACGAAGTATTTACTTTCTCCAAAGTTTTCTGTGTTATCCTCTTCCTTGTTCATAATTCTTATCAGTCTCCCATTCGATGTCACTTTCTCGCCCTTCACATCAAGGTCACTTACGATCTACAGAGAAAGACGAGAGTTTAAACTCGACCACATCATCAGTATTATAAAATAAATTAGATTGTCCAATAACTGTTTGTTAGAAGAATCTTGACCATCAGATAGTAATAATAATAATAATAATGTTAATGATAATAATAATAATAATAATAATAATAATAATAAAGAAATCCGTGACGCTATAGCCCTTTAAGGGCTCACACCGACCAGCCGGCTGCTGGTCTCACGTTCACATGCCGAAGCAGAGGTGCACGATTATCCAGCGAGGATGGCTCGATGATCCCCCCAACCGTTATAGCTGGCTTTCGTAACAGGATTTCGCTACCTATCGTAGCTCCCCAAGTGCATCAAGATGATGAGTGCGCACCGGTCCCATACACTGGCCGAAATTTGACGAGAAAATTACTTACTCCATGAGTACTCGAACCGTAACACGAGTCTGAGTCAGTATGCCTTCGAGCATGACGTCATAATAATAATAATAATAATAATAATAATAATAATAATAATAGTAGTAGTAGTAGTAGTAGTAGTAGTATTCATCATCATCCCCCACCACCATATGAGCAGCACAATCCCACTATAGACAGCAAATACCGAGAAGTAGAGAGAGCTAATGACTCAATCGTTCAACAGACACTAACGAAGACACGACACCAATGTCTGAAAACGGTAGTCATCACATAATATGCCTTACTTTTTTTTATAACATTTCTAAAGTTTTACAGTTTTTGAGAAAGTATTATACTTTATAAATTATACACGTGAAACTACATGATATGGATATTATGGGCAGTTTAAACAATATTGAGCTACATAACGTGGATATTATGTGTAAAATACTTCTTCTTCTTCTTCTTCTTCTTCTTCTTCTTCAATTCAAGGAATAGGCATATGCCTGTTCCGGCTTCATAGTGTATCCGTCCAACGCTTCCTAGGTCTTCCCGGATGTCTTCTCCCTCTAGGTCTATAATTCATCATTCTTCTTGGGATTGTTTCTGGTGTCATTCTATTGACATGTTCTGCCCACTGATTTCTATAATTCTTAATTTTTTCTTCTAGGGAAAAGATCATCAATTCTTCTCTTATTTTATCATTTCTAATTTTATCCGATATAGTACACCCCTTGACTGACCTTAGAAACTTCATTTCAGCAGCCTATAATTTTTTGCTGTCAGCTGCAGTCATCGTCCAGGTTTCTGATCCAAATAGCAAAGATGGTACTGCCATTACTTTATAAAATTTAATTTGCGTTTCTTTTCTTGCTTTATTTTTTCAAATTTCTGTTTATTGTACCACACAGCTGCTGAAATATGGGAAGTTTATATTTGCAGTCACTTTCGTGTTTATACGTGAGCTGAGTACCTAGGTATTTAAAACTTGTTACTTGTTATAGAGGAGTGTTATTTAAAACAATTTTTGTCCTTACGCTGTATTTCCCTTGAAAGACCATTGTTTTGGTTTTATTTAAGGAAATTTTAAAATTATATTTGTAAAAACATATGAAGATATATATTTATCTAGTATACGTAATTTACCACAAACACAAACGATAATTTATAATCATTCTATACAGAAGTCAAAGGCTTCAAAACTTGTGCGTTACGCTACTTTGGTACTGTAGGCGTACCAATGAATCGTACTTCCGAAATTACATTATTTCCACATTATTTACAAACTATACACTATGTAGCTACATACAATGGAGAACCTTGAAAAATTCTTATTTTTTCGTGTTAGTATTCAACTTCTTGTAATATTTATATTTTTCTTTTTACGGAATTTTTGATAAGGGCGCAAGAATTTTAGGTGGGGGCGCAAATAGCCACAGTAGCTGAAGCGCCCTTTTTAAACCCCACTAACAAACTGCAATATATATTATGTATACATTATACAATATGTACAAATATAGCATAGATATTATGTGTAAATTATCAAATATGTGCCTACATAGCATGGATATTATGTATAAATTATGAAATGTGTAGCAACATAGCATGGATATTGTGTATAATTTATAACATATTTAGCTACATAACATAAATTTTACTTATTAATTATAAAATATGTAGCTACATAGCATGGATATTAAGTATAAATTATAAAATATGTAGCTACACAGCATAGATATTATGTATAAGTTATAAAATATACAGCCACATAGCATGGATATTATGTGTAATTTACATAATATGTAGTTACATAGCATGGATATTATGTATAAATTATAAAACATATAGCTACATAGGATGGATGTTATGTATAAATTATACAATTTGTACCTATATAGCGTGCATATTGTGTATACATTATAAAATTTGTTCTTATAATGCATGTGTATTATGTAAAAATTATGCAATATACAACTACATAGCATGGATATTGAGTATAAATTATAAAATATGTATCTACAAAGTATAAATGTTACGTCTAATTACAAGATATGTAGCAACATAGCACGGATATTAAGTATAAATTATATATTTTTTTTAATTGACTTATTTTACGACGCTGTATCAACATCTAGGTTATTTAACGTCTGAATGATATGAAGGTGATAATGCCGGTGAAATGGGTCCGGAGTCCAGCAACGAAAGTTACCCAGCATTTGCTCGTAGTGGGTTGAGGGAAAACCCCGGAAAAAACCTTAACCAGATAACTTGCCCCGACCAAGATTCGAACCCGGGCCACCTGGTTTCGCAGCCAGACGCGCTGACCGTTACTCCACAGGTGTGGACTAAATTATATAGTATGGATCTGCATGGCATATATGTTACGTATAAATTACAAACTATGTAGCTACATAGCATAAAAGTTATACATAAATTATACATAGCATGGATATTATTTATAAATTATAAAATATGTAGCTACTTGACTTGGATAAATTATTCATGGATTATAAAATATGTAGCTACATAGCACAAATGTTACGTATAAATTATAAAATATGTTGCTACATAGATGGATAGTATGTATAAAGTATAAAATATGTAGCTACATAGCATGCATAATAAGTATACATTATAAAATATGTAGATACATAGCATAAATATTACTTATAAATTATAAAATATATACCTACACAGCGTGGATATTATGTATTAATTATGTTATATGTGGCTACATAATAGATATTAGGAAAAAATTATGAAATATATAGCTGCATAGCATAAATTTTGCGTATAAATTGCAAAATTTGTAGCTATATAGCATGGATATTAAGTAAAAATTATAAAATATATAGCTACATGGCAAAGCTATGTATGTATGAATTATAAAACAAGTAACTATATAGCATGGATATTATGTATACATTATGGATATTATGCGTAAATTATTCAATATGTAGCTACACAGCATGGATAGTATGTATAAATTATAAAAATATGTAGGTACATAGAATGGATATTATGTATAAAATATAAAACATGTAGCTTCTTAGCATGGATAGTAGGTACAAATTAGGAAATATTTAGCTACATAGCATGGATATTATGTATAAAATATAAAACATGCAGCTTTAGCATGTATAGTATGTATAAATTATAAAATTTGGAGCTACATAGCATGAATATTATGTATAAATTATAAAATATGTAGCTATATAGAATGGATATTATGTATAAATTATGAAACATGTAGCTACATAGCATGGATATTATGTATAAATTATAAAAATGTAGCTACATAGCATTTATATTATGTATAAATTATAAAATATGTAGCTATATAGCATGGATATTATGTATAAATTAAAAAAATGTAGCTATATAGCTTAAATATTATGTATAAATTATAAAAATGTATCTATATAGCATGGATATTATGTATAAATTAAAAAATATATGTAGTTACATAGCATGGACATTATGTATAAATTATAAAATATGTAGCTAAACAGTATGGATATTATGTATAAATTAAAAAAATATGTAGCTACATAGCATGGATATTATGTAGAAATTATAAAATATGTAGCTACATAGCATGAATATTATGTAGCAATTAAAAAAATATGTAGCTACATAGCATGGATATTATATAGAAATTATAAAATATGTAGCTACATAGCATGGATATTATGTAGAAATTATAAAATATGTAGCTACATAGCATGGATATTATGTAGAAATTATAAAATATGTAGCTACATAGCATGGATATTATGTAGAAATTAAAAAAAATATGTAGCTACATAGCATGGATATTATGTAGAAATTAAAAAAATATGTAGCTACATAGCATGGATATCATGTATAAATTATAAAAATGTAGCTACTTAGCATGGATATTATGTATAAATTATTAAAATGTAGCTACTTAGCATGGATATCATGTATAAATTATAAAAATGTAGCTACTTAGCATGGATAGCATGTATAAATTATAAAAATGTAGCTACTTAGCATGGATATCATGTATAAATTATAAAAATGTAGCTACATAGCATGGATATCATGTATAAATTATAAAAATGTAGCTACTTAGCATGGATATTATGTATAAATTATGAAAATGTAGCTACTTAGCATGGATATCATGTATAAATTATAAAAATGTAGCTACTTAGCATGGATATCATGTATAAATTATAAAAATGTAGCTACATAGCATGGATATTATGTATAAATTATAAAAATATGTAGCTACATAGCATGGATATTATGTAGAAATTAAAAAAAATATGTAGCTACATAGCATGGGTATCATGTATAAATTATAAAAATGTAGCTACTTAGCATGGATATTATGTATAAATTATGAAAATGTAGCTACTTAGCATGGATATTATGTATAAATTATAAAAATATGTAGCTACATAGCATGGATATTATGTATAAATTATAAAAATATGTAGCTACATAGCATGGATATTATGTAGAAATTATAAAAATGTAGCTACATAGCATTTATATTATATATAGCTTAAATATTATGTATAAATTATAAAAATGTATCTACATAGCATGGATATTATGTATAAATTAAAAAATATATGTAGTTACATAGCATGGATATTATGTATAAATTATAAAATATGTAGCTACACAGTATGGATATTATGTATAAATTAAAAAAATATGTAGCTACATAGCATGGATATTATGTAGAAATTATAAAATATGTAGCTACATAGCATGAATATTATGTAGAAATTAAAAAAATATGTAGCTACATAGCATGGATATTATATAGAAATTATAAAATATGTAGCTACATAGCATGGATATTATGTAGAAATTATAAAATATGTAGCTACATAGCATGGATATTATGTAGAAATTATAAAATATGTAGCTACATAGCATGGATATTATGTAGAAATTATAAAATATGTAGCTACATAGCATGGATATTATGTAGAAATTAAAAAAAATATGTAGCTACATAGCATGGATATTATGTAGAAATTAAAAAAATATGTAGCTACATAGCATGGATATCATGTATAAATTATAAAAATGTAGCTACTTAGCATGGATATTATGTATAAATTATTAAAATGTAGCTACTTAGCATGGATATCATGTATAAATTATAAAAATGTAGCTACTTAGCATGGATATCATGTATAAATTATAAAAATGTAGCTACTTAGCATGGATATCATGTATAAATTATAAAAATGTAGCTACGTAGCATGGATATCATGTATAAATTATAAAAATGTAGCTACTTAGCATGGATATTATGTATAAATTATGAAAATGTAGCTACTTAGCATGGATATCATGTATAAATTATAAAAATGTAGCTACATAGCATGGATATCATGTATAAATTATAAAAATGTAGCTACATAGCATGGATATTATGTATAAATTATAAAAATATGTAGCTACATAGCATGGATATAATGTAGAAATTAAAAAAATTTGTAGCTACATAGCATGGGTATCATGTATAAATTATAAAAATGTAGCTACTTAGCATGGATATTATGTATAAATTATGAAAATGTAGCTACTTAGCATGGATATTATGTATAAATTATAAAAATATGTAGCTACATAGCATGGATATTATGTATAAATTATAAAAATATGTAGCTACATAGCATGGATATTATGTATAAATTATAAAAATATGTAGCTACATAGCATAAATATTATGTATAAATTATAAAAATATGTAGCTACATAGCATAAATATTATGTATAAATTATAAAAATATGTAGCTACATAGCATGGATATTATGTATAAATTATAAAAATATGTACCTACATAGCATGGATATTATGTATAAATTATAAAAATATGTAGCTACATAGCATGGACATTATGTATAAATTATAAAAATATGTAGCTACATAGCATGGACATTATGTATAAATTATAAAAATATGTAGCTACATAGCATGGACATTATGTATAAATTATAAAAATATGTAGCTACATAGCATGGACATTATGTACAAATTATAAAAATATGTAGCTACATAGCATGGATATTATGTATAAATTATAAAAATATGTAGCTACATAGCATAAATATTACGTTTAAATCACAAAATATGTAATAACATACAATATAATATTATGTGTAAATCAAACAATTGTATCTGCATGCTGTGGATATTATGTATAAGTTATGCAATATGGATTTAAGTAACATGATAATTATGGATACATTATACAATATACAGGGTGTTTCAAAAATACGGGGCATAATTTCAGGTATGTATTTCCCACATGTAGACAATCAAAATAGTTCATTACAACATGTGTCCGGAAATGCTTCATTTCCGAGTTATGGCCTTCGCAACATTGAAACTCACCGGAACGTTTTTCTTTCCGCAGGTCGTTGTCATTACAGAAGATGTTCAAAATGTCCACCTCCTGCTTGAATACAGACCTCACATCGATGTCTCATTGACCTGCGAACACGATCCCAAACTCCAGGAGTATTGCGTATGTCCTCAGAACATGCCACAATTCGATTCCGAAGGGATTCCAAATCAGGCACCGGAGACGAATAAACCAATGATTTAAATGGCCCCACAAGTAGAAATCGAGAGGGTTCAGATCAGGTGAGCGTGGAGGCCAAGCAATTGGGCCACCTCTACCTATCCATTAAATTAAATTTTAAATTTTCCATGCTCACACAGACGGTAATGGAGACGTACAAATGTCTTCCGATCTGGACATTGTCGCTGTGGGTACCGTTCCTGGTACAAACGACGAGCCAGCGCAGCATTGCCGTCCGCCTTACCGTACATGAAGTGTATCTCTGCCAGCTCTTGATTTGAATACATGTCGCACAGTCTAACGCCTACACAACACTGAATGTAACCTTCGCCTCGGAATGAACTGTCAGAGTGCCCTCTTAATGTCTCCTTTGACGGCAACGACCTGCGGAAAGAAAAACGTTCCGGTAAATTTCAATGTTGTGAAGGCCATAACTCGGAAATAAAGCATTTCCGGACACATGTTGTAATGAACTATTTTGATTGTCTACATGTGGGAAGCCACCGGCGTAGCTCAGTCGGTTAAGGCGCTTGCCTGCCGTCTGAAGTTGCGTTCGGGCGCGGGTTCGATCCCCGCTTGGGCTGATTACCTGGTTGGGTTTTTTCCGAGGTTTTCCCCAACCTTAATGTGAATGCAATGTAATCTATGGCGAATCCTCGGCCTCATCTCGCTATCACCAATCTCATCGACGCTAAATAACCTAGTAGTTGATACAGTGTCGTTAAATAACCAACTAAAATAAAAAAATAAATACATGTGGGAAATACATACCTGAAATTATGCCCCGTATTTTTGAAACACCCTGTATAGCAAGATATGGATATTATGTGTAAATTATAAAATATGTATGTAGCTTCGTATTGTACCCTGAATTTCAGTAGTTTGTCAGATATTGTTGAACAGTGCTGCACTTTTCGTTGAGAGTCGACAATACTCCATGAACACGAACGACTGCCTGCTTTTTAAATTTTTATTTCTTACAATACCTGTGTTGGATCTATTCTGTACGAAATGTGTCCTTAATTTGAATCTTGAGTTGTCGCCATAGACGTTCAAAACATGTGTAAAATATTTGTCCCTCCTTCTGAGTTGGCCAATAAAAATATGTTTTTGTACAGAATTTCTTGCCCTAATAATAGGTAAAAATGTTTTGACGTTTCAAAAGCAAGAGATTTCGAGTTTCCTATGAAGTTCACGTTGTCAGCGTTTTGGTGTCAAACGTGTAAGGGGCGTCCAAACTGTAGCTTCACACAAAACGCATATTGACTTCAATTTTCCGTGTGGTCGTTCCTGCGAACAATTGTAACCATATTTCACTATTGCTGTGTTTTACACGTGGTGCTGATAAGAATCGTGGAATGTCTATTTAACTGGCTCGATTTACGGGGCAGAGCGACAGAATATTGTCAACAGTAATCTCACTAGAGGTTTTGATTTGTCTAGAGAAAATTAAAACTCGAGTGGGATTTAACTGACTATTACACGATTAGAAGAAAGTAGGCTATATAAAGATTAGAAGTAACAAAGTGTACAATAAAATATTAATTGTCTTACGAAAATACAACTGTCTTCAAATGTATTATTGTACCATCTCAACATTACGCTAGATGGCAGTAGTGTTTTATGATGATGTTTTCTTGTTACCGGTATCAGTTGTACCAACTATGGAATCATCATTGAACTCTGTGGACTGTTACTAGTCAAGAAGGCTTTGTTGATTCAGTTTCATTTTTATTAAAACATTTGCATTCCATTTCAATCATCCGGATCCCAGTAATCAACTTCACTTGACAGAAGATTTTCAATAAATCTTAGTATTAAACAATCTCTGATACGTGACTATCCATAATATAATATAGCAGAAGCTATAACAAACATAACCTAAATAATATAAACAAGTGTTAGAAAAGTTTTAATTAGGGATGATGAAATAAACAAGAAACGTTTTAATTAACGATGATGAAATAAAAAAATAAACATTTATAATTTTAAAACAAACAATTATTGAAAGTACAATTTTCAAATTTCAATGTTTTGGTGGTTCAGTTGATGTTATATTGGACGTGTGCGTAAAAGAAGTGAACTCGTTGGTGTACTTGGTGTATCCCTCAACTCAGTCAGGATTTCCGAATGGTGCTCTTCATATATGACCAGTGATCTTTATTAATTCTTGTTCTTGAATGCCAATGCGAGTCATATTTGAAAGTGCTGTGCATCGACTGGAGTGGTTTGTAATTTTCTGTTTTTTGACGTCCAGACCAGTGCAGTTTGAAATGTTGGCAAACAAAGAAACAAATGCTAGGGTAGTGATAAAAATAAACAAATGCTAGGGACGCGATAAAATTAAACAAATGCTGGGGACGCGATAAAATTGTGTGATAAACAGCCATGATTGGTTGAAAGACGTCCTTTCGTACCGTTTTATTGGTCGAAAGTAGTGTGACGTAGTAAAAGTGTAATAGTCAGTTTAAAAAATCTGAGATAATTTGTGATAAAATACGGACTCAGAAAAAGTGGCTCCTGGAATGTTGTCCAGTACCCGCACGCCTCATTTACATTCGGAATTTCTGAGAGTCTGCATCGAAATTGAGAGTATGAAGGGCTTAGCAGTCGTGAGGTCTGTGGTTTTTCACACCCCGGGACAGCCATAAAAATAATGTACATTGACCTGCTATTCTACAACAAGACATCTAGGCCTTCTCCATTTCTGGCATTTATTGCCTTGGCCATTGGACTCAATGATCTACCTCTGCGGTTCCTTTCCCAGATCATAATTTGAGATCGTCACTCACATGGCTATTCGGTTTGACTCCCAATGCCGTAATATGATCAGAACGTTTGAATACAATAAATACTTACTTATTAACTTACTTACTTACTTGCTTACTGGCTTTTAAGGAACCCGGAGGTTCATTGCCGCCCTCACATAAGCCCGCCATTCGTCCCTATCCTGAGATAGATTAATCCATTCTCTATCATCATATCCCACCTCCCTCAAATCCATTTTAACTAGTGGCTTGTGCAGCAAATGCTGCTGTAAACTAAGTTCATTAGACGTTCAAATAAAAATTTTTCAGATTTATTTTCAATGAAGAATACTTGTCTTTTTGATAGTTATTTGCTTCCATTATAATGAAACATACTCCCTCTGAATGGATTTTTTTTAGGCCAAATACTTTTTTTTTAACCTATCCAACTTCAGTTTTTGAGTTTCAACGCGAAAACGCAAGTATCAATGTCAGGACGATAGCAGTAGCAATTTCAGGTCATTGTGGATTGTAGGCAAAAGTTAAAAAAATGTCAGGTTTGCTAAGCTTTCGAACAATAGCATTTTCGTATAGCTGCTGCATGTAGAACTTGAAATGTAGAGCGTAAAATCATTTTATCCTACTAAGAGATCTTGCTGAAATTATCTGGAGACTACAAAATTTTCTAGGCCTCTTATTTTATCAGTAAGTAATACCTTTTTATCTTTCCTTAGGAAGTGTAATTTTTGCGCTCTCTCGAGCCAATACTGAAGACAATGACACATATCAATATCTACACTACACCGCCATTAAGTATATGAAAAAGACCCAACCCCACTGGGTTAATAAGTATAAAAATATTTGATTTTTAATAACAATACTATTATCTTACTTAAGTTTTGTAGTTATATATAGCAGCCACTCAGTAAATTATAGAAATGAAGATCTAAATTAAGATATTCTCTACATTTACTTACATAACCTCAAAACATTTCACTTTCATGTCATCAATATAGCATCAATATTATGTACAATTAATGAAAAATAGACGCATCATGATATTAACTATAATAATATTTAATTTCTAATGGTAATAATGTCATCAAACCACCTCAAGTTTCGTAGATTTGAATATCCAATACACAGCTGTACTCAGAAAATTATACACTGCAGAATCAGTTTTTAATAACTAACTGAATTGAGCTCTAAATATGTCGGCAATCCTGCAGGTGTAATAGCCTATCGTTTATTGTAGTGTATGTTTTGTTCTTAAATTCAATCAAGTCGGCCGTGATTCAATAAAATAGTTCTCAAAAATGACAACAGATGGATTTTGGAAAATAGGAAAATTATGTAGGAAAATTGACATTTCACTGAAAACTACTACTTTTCCGGAAAACTTTGGATGCCAGGCATGAAAATGAGGGGTCACTCATTAAAATCCCTTCGGCCGTTTTCCCGTAATTTCCATTACCAGTTCAAATTATATATATATATATATATATATATATATATATATATATATATATATTATCTTCCCACCTACGTCTCGGCCTCCCTAAAGGTCTTATTCCTTCCGGCCTCCCAACTAACACTCTATATGCATTTCTGGACTCGCCTGTACGTGCTACATGCTCTGCCCATCTCAAACGTCTGGATTTAATGTTCCTAAATTATGTTAAGTGAAGGATACAATGCGTGCAGTTCTGTGTTGTGTAACTTTCTCCATTCTCCTGTAACTTCATCCCGCTTAGCCCTAAATATTTTCCTAAGCACCTTATACTCGAATACCCTTAACCTCTGTTCCTCTCTCAAAGTGAGATTCCTAGTTTCACAGCCATACAGAACAACCGGTAATATAACTGTTTTATAAATTCTAACTTTCAGATTTTTTGATAGCAGACTAGATAGCAAAAGCTTCTCAACCGAATAATAACACGCATTTTCCATATTTATTCTGCGTTTAATTTCGTTACGAGTGTCATTTATATTTGTTACTGTTGCTCCGAGATATTTGAATTTTTCCATCTCTTCAAAGGATAAATTTACAATTTTTGTATTTTTGTATCGTACTATGTTCTGGTCACGAGACGTAATGATATACTTTTTTTTTTTAAGGATTTACTTCTAAATCTATCTCCTTGCTTGCTTGAAGTAAAATTTCCGTGTTTTCTCTTATAGTTCGTGGAATTTTAATACGATTTATAAAACGATTTAGCTACGATACTTGTTGAGCCTGTAATGGATGCCGTTTTTTTTTTTTTTTTTTTGTGGAATACTGGAGACGAATGTCTATCTTTTTTTGTGTGCATGTTAAGTGGTTTTATTTATGTGCGTTGTGATTAAAATAGAAAATAAAGATTTTACGAAACTTATCAAACGTTAAATGAGAAAGCATGTGTTGTTTTCGTGATATAGAATTTTCTAGTAGCTACGATTCGAAGTAGGACATGACGAGCCTGAAGTTTTACCCCGCTTGCAGAACAATCACGTTCAGGCAGTGGAAATTAAGTTCTGATCTGACATTTGGAATATTGCTCGGGACGTCACGGAAGAGAGAAAACTGTTGCTGTCATTGCTTTGCTTCGGCATCGGAGTCTGCGACTGGACCAGCCGCCGTAGTCGTCGGCAGGGCGTTCATTGACTCTGGCAGTCCGAGTGAGTGACCTTCCCAGAATCGGCTAACATCGGCTAAGTTCGTGCCGGTAGTAGACTCGCTCGCAGCTTCATCCTGTCGACTTTCCCAGCCCGTAGTCCAGTGCGCGAGCGGACATACTCGCGCCTTGACTACTGAATCTCTGCCAACGGACACGTAAGCAATCAGTAAGCTCGGGATACTGTGAATAGAAAGTTCTAGGGCCACTTTTTATATGTTTAAAAACTGACTTATTGTGTCTTTAAACATTTACGTTACAATAAAAGTGTTTGGTGGCGATATCAAGACTGTTTTGTTATACAACTTTATCAAGTGTTGAGTGTCTTATCGTTTTTCCCCGCCAGTTCAAATGGATTCCGTGAACTGACAAGTCGCGATTGACATGTAAGTGCGTTTTTGTTAACCTAAGAAGTAGATAATAGTCGAAAACAAAGTAAAAAAAAATCACTATTCATATTGCTGAATTAAGTTTTAGTGTTTTAAAAGCATTAACAAGTGAATTTTATTAGTGTTTGTGAATAACGTAACATCGTATTAAGTTCATAAGATGTTAATGTTGCAATGATCTAAGTGTAATTATAATTTTGTTTTTCTTATAATATCAATGATTAATGTGCTGCCAACCTTCAGGTTTTTTGTTTTACTGATGTTGCTATGGAAACGTTTCAATCGTGTTTTTTTTTTCTTTTGTGGAAATTTCCAGTGTGTAAATTGACATCTACAGTCTTTTTTTTTTTTTTTTTACTGTTGCTATGGAAACGTAAGTTTTCTTTTGTTTGTGCTTATTCCCAGTGTGTAGATGGTACCTTTAAGTATTTTTTTCCTACAAAAACGCGTAGTTTTACATGAGGGTGAAAACTTCTAGACATCGCTTAGTACATACGGAGATGGAGACCGTTACCTGACGTGACCTCAATTACACAGTCCGACGTGTCTTGAACGGTCAATCGGTCACACAACCAGCAACCGGACGAACACAGCTACAAGTGACCCTAGCTGTGGTCCTCGAGGGGCCATCTTCTGATATTTGTATCTGCTTGAAAGTTTTTTCCTTCTTTTTTTTTTTTTAATTATTAATTTATACCCGGGCAGTGGTGGATATATCCTTTACGTGGGATGATGTCATTCATAATCATCACAATGGTGAAAAGGAGTGGTTAAAAAAAAAGACTTTCAGAGAAACGAGGCGTGGCCATAAGTATTACGCTGTGAACATCAAGTAGGTACTTCTTATGCATTCTCTTCCACACCCGCAAAGACCGAAGCGAATTGTCCAGCTCTGTGTACAAGAGCCAAAGGAATTCTCCTTGTCTTCCGGTCAGATCGCTTGAAGACGGTCTGTATTAAATTAAACTGGGGTTTGGTTCTAACTTTTTTTTCCCCTCTGCCGCCCGCTAAAAACAAAGACACACGTTAAGAGAACCGTATTTCAGATCACGTGACACCATAAACTGAATGCATGACTAATGAAAACAATGGAGAAACGGCTATATCAATTTTTAAATATGGTCTCCTTATTAAAAATCAGTGAATAGTGTTGATTTCGGGCAGTTTTCTCCAGAAATTTACATCCATTAAATTTTCCCAAAATTGTGCATAGAAAATAGGGTATTATTTTCACATCAGAAATTAATTTGTTCGGTCTTGTTTACATTTGGAGGCGAAACTTCGGTATATCTCCACACTATTCAATTCCTCGGCCTCATATCGATTAAGTAATCCCCTCGACTAACCCACTAACCTTGCCACATACCCCGCCTTAACGTCACTTAGCTTCAGCTATCCCCTCATTTAACGCTTAAAGAAACTAAGATTAGACGTTAGTCCCGTGTTGTGTGGGGCGCTATCGAAGATCGACCCATTTAGACTATATATATTATATTTTTTCAACGGTAATCTCACTAGAGGTTTTGATTTATCTACAGAAAATCAAAACTAGAGTGGGATTTAATTGACTATTACACGATTAGAAGAAAGTATATAAAGATTAGAAGTAACAAAGTACTCCAATACAATAAAATATTAATCGACTTACGAAAATACAACTGTCTTCAAATGTATTATTGTACCATCTCAACATTACGCTAGATGGCAGTAGTGTTTTATGATTATGCAACGAGTTAGAAAACTCGTTGTGATTATGTTTTCTTGTTATCATTTGTGCCAACTATGGAATCTTCATTGAATCCTGTGGACGGTTACTAGTCAAGAAGGCATTGTTGATTCAGTTTCATTTTTATTAAAACATTTGCATTCCATATCAATTATCCGGATCCCAGTAATCAACGTCATTTGACAGATGATTTTCAATAAATCTTAGTATTAAACAATCTCTGATACGTGACTATCCATAACATCATATGGCAGAAGCTATAACATAACCTAAATAATATAAACAAGTGTTAGAAAAGTTTTAATTAGGGATGATGAAATAAACAAGAAACGTTTTAATTAACGATGATGAAATAAAAATAAACATGAATAATTTTAAAAGAAACAATATTATTGAAAGTACAATTTTCAAATTTGAATGTTTTCGTGGTTGGTGGTTCAGTTGATGTTATATTGGACGTGTGCGTAAAAGAAGTGAACTCGTTGATGTACATGGTGTATCCCTCAACTTATTCAGGATTTCCGAATGTTGCTCTTCATATATGATCAGTGATCTTTATTAATTCTTGTTCTTGAATGCCAATGCGAGTCACATTTGAAAGTTCTGTGCATCGACTGGAGTGGTTTGTAATTTTCTGTTTTTTTTTTTTTTACGTCCAGACCAGTGCAGTTTGAAATGTTGGCAAACAAAGAAACAAATGCTAGGGTAGTGATAAAAATAAACAAGTTCTAGGGACGCGATAAAATTAAACAAATGTTAGGGACGCGATAAAATTGTGCGATAAGCAGCCATGATTGGTTGAAAGACGTCCTTTCGTACCGTTTTATTGGTCAATAGTAGTGTGACGTAGTAAAAGTGTAATAGTCCTGCTAAATACTGTAGTTCTAATATACGCGTGCTCCTTTAAAATTTAAATACTTGCTACATTAAATTGTGATGGTACATATAAAAAAAAAAATTAAATTGTGGAGAGGGGGGGGGGAAGAAATCAAAGTTTCGTACTGTTCTTACGAAATGACGTTTTCATAATGTTGTACAAACACAATTACAAACTGATTGGAAGAGTTATTTCTAAAGTAAACATAATGTTGAAACGGTGTAATTGAAATATTATGTTGGAAGTCACACTTAACTATGTGGGGATGAAGTGGTTACTAGTAGGCCTACCTTACAGATGATGTTATATTTTGTGTCTGTTGTAAAATGAATATTGAACAATAATGTATTATAATTGTCTTTTCCCCGAGCAGCCTCTCGAAATTACCACTATTAATATATATATATATATATATATATATATATATATATATATATATATATATATAAGCGTTTAACGTGTTCTCTATATTGCGATTTACCAACGAATCTATAGGCCAGTGGCGTACGCAAAATTTCGTCAAGAGGTGGGGAGGGGTCATTATTAAAATATTGTTTACAATTTACATTATTGATATTTTAAATTTTGTGTATTATTATCATTATTTTATTATTAGGCCTATTATTATTTATTATTATTATTATTATTAATAGGCCTAATAATAAAAATGATAATAATAATACACAAAATTAAAAATATTACTATTATTATTGCGGCCGGGTAGCTCAGTTGGCAGAGCAGCTGGTTACGGACTGGAAGGTCCGGGGTTCAATCCCAGGTGGTGACAGGATTTTTTCTCGTTGCCAAACTTCCAGAACGGCCCTGAGGTTCACTCAGCCTCCTACAAAATTGAGTACCGGGTCTTTCCCGGGGGGTAAAAGGCGGTCAGAGCGTGGTGCCGACCACACCATCTCATTCTAGTGCCGAGGTCATGGAAAGCATGGGACTCTACCTCCATGCCCCCCCCCAAGTGCCTTCACGGCATGTTGTCGGGGATACCTTTACCTTTTTTCCTTTATTATTATTATTTATTATTATTATTATTATTATTATTACTATTATTATTAATATTATTATCATCATTATGCTACAGTATATTTATTAATACTATACTATGTTCTATTAGAACGTATTCATGAATATCCTTATAAAATCTTTGGAATGCCTTCGAAATTATTTTTAACAAATTTTAACTTGTGTTTAATTTTGTGTAATAAAAAATGCTTGTCATGTTGCCAGGCGACGACAGAAAAGAAAACATGCGAAAACAAAGGAATGAGGCATATAAACAATTAAATGCTCTTTCATATTTAAGTATAAAAATACAGGGGTGTTATTTGAAATTTCAAAGTAGGGGTGGCTGGGGGTGGGGGTGAAATGTAAAATTCAATTAAGCCTGGTTTCAGACTTCCCCCTCAATATCTAAATTGACGTGTTTTTTTTGTTTAAATTGAATTCAATTTAAATAATTTAGTTATTTAGACTCGTATATATTCAACAGTTATTTTTATATGATAGGTAAGACACTTTAATAATAATAATAATAATAATAATAATAATAATAATGATTTATTTAACCTGGCAGAGTTAAGGCCATACGGCCTTCTCTAACACTCAACCAGGAGTAAAACTGCGTTACAAAAAACACTACAACTTTACAAAGTACACTACAATTTTACACACAAAACTGAATAAGATAATAATAATAAAATATAAACAACAAGTAAGTAGAAATCAGACATAATATATAACATACAGAAAGAAAGGAAGAAGCATAATAAAATGTGAACAGCAGGTCAAAATAAATGAGGCATACAAAGTATAAAAAATAATACAATTATTGATGATGATGATAATAATAATAATAATAATAATAATAATAATAATAATAATAGGCCTATAACAGAAAAAACCATGGAAACAAAATATATTGATATAGATGTATTCTTTTTAAGTTAAAAGAGGTTTCAAACCCGGTAACCTCCCTTGTGTACGCCCGTGGTATAGGCTGTAGGCTATTTATCCGAACATTTCAGAAATTAAAACTTGCCGGGCTAAAAAAATTCACCTCGCTGCATGGAGAGAGATTGTACACCCCTGAATTACACATTCCTCCTCCTCTTACGACAGCTGCCTCTCTGCGTATTGTGCTGGGTGACAGGTAGACACTAACTAAGCTCTCGACCGGCGGTGCAAATCAGTGATGTCTTCTAAGCATCACCACTTTGTGCCCCTCGTCACACGGGCATTCCATCCACACGTTTGGATCGCCTCCAAAACATCGAGCAGTCTTGAAGTGTTGGTCAGTTGTTTTATGTCATTACAACAGGTTTTAAGTCAGTTCCACTCTTTCAGAACGTTCTATGCGCGGTCCGCAACACGAGCCGTCTCTATGACAACTTAAAAAATGGAAATTTTTTTCCACTGCTCGTGATTAAAAAGAAATCATAGCTTCGTATTCAGGTAATAATAATAATAATAATAATAATAATAATAATAATAATAATGTTTTATTTTCGCTGGCAGAGTTAAGGCATTAAGGCCGTCTCTTCCACTCAACCAGCCTTAATCAATACAATACATATTTAAATTACAAATATTTACACTACACTTAAAAGGTTCTCCAGCTATATTCTTCAGTTAAGTTTTAAAGACTAGGGTGCTATTCATAGACATTTTGCTAGCCCGCGCTACGAGCGTACTAAACTAGCCCCGGCTATCGACTGGTTACTTGTACAGAATTCATATCGATTCACATCGCTAACACTGATTTATGAATACGAAAAAGTTAGTTCGCTTATCATCCACCGGAAGCCCGCGCTAAGAATGTCTATGAATACGGCCCTAGTAGACTACATATTTATTTAAATTTAGATAAACCTATAAGTTGAAGTAGTAACTTAATTTATGAGCTAATTTAATTCAATCAATTATAATTAATTTAAGATTTGAGATAGCTAGTAAAATGATGAAAATTAATTTAATATAAGCTTACTAGGACTATGTTACAGGAAAAAATAAAAATATATATATATCTAAAATATATTTATATAATAGGAATATTAATGTAATTGCCATTAGAGGTTTTGTAAATCTATTTAGAGAAATTAATGATAATAATAAGAATGGACAGATGTTAGTTTCATTATAAGTAACAAATATTAATCAGCAATTAATCTGTTAAGTAAGAATTTATGTAATTTTGACTTAAATGAAGTTATTGTCCAACAACCCCTTACATCACTCGGAAGCGAGTTCCAATTTCTAGCAACTGAAACTGTATAGGATGAAGAATATAAAGATGTCTTGTGGTAGGGTATAATGAGTAAATTGTTATAATGAGATCTTGTACTTAGCTGATGATATGCGGATAAATTTTGGAAACGAGAAGCCAAATAGATTGGGGTAGCGGCGCGCAGAATTTGAAATAAGAGAACAAGAGAATGCAGGGCTCGTCGATCGCTTAGCCTTAGCCAAGACAGAGTTTGGAAAGACGGGGAAACATGATCACACTTACGAATATTACAAATATAACGGACGCACGCATTATGCACACGTTGTAGCCTGCTGCTCAAATTTGCATTTAGGTTACTTAATATAATATCGCAGTAGTCAAAGTGTGGCATCACGAGTGTTTGTACAAGGTGATCAGTAAGGGGTGAGAAAGGAGTTTCTGCTGATTCAGCTATTTGTAACTACCCTCAACAAGTAGGGACCCCTTCTTAGATGATAATGATTATAATTATAATAATAATAATAATAATAATAATAATAATAATAATAATAACGATAATAACTTTATGTAAAGAACCTGTTAATTTGTTCCACTTCACTTGGAATACGTCTGAAGTCTGACCGTGAAACCAGCGAATAGGGATTATAAAGAATGGACACTGAGCGAATTTGCCTGTGTTTTGTTTCTCTGTGCGCCAGCGGTTAGTTCCACTTTCAAGCGCTAGAGGTGGTGTAATCGAGCATACGCTAAGATAATAATTGAGAATAGAGTTGAGGCACAGGATCCAAACATCGCCTACCTTGTTGCATAATCCAGTAACGCTTTGCTTCAAATAAATTCAAGTTAACAGCTTTTCCTTATTTGTCAGTGGCAAACTAGTTGTAATAATATTTTATATTTCAGATATAATACATTATATTATAAAATAATATACATTATAAAATTGAGTAGGGAATTCGTTTAATATTTGTATAATAATATAATATAGGTATATGGTTTTACTTCTCGTAAGAGTTTTGTTTTTCTATTTTCAGTGCTATCAAATCATTACATATTTTAATTGTTGTTGGGGTCAACGTCTCAACTCTCATTATAAAGGAACTCTAGAGTCTAGACATTACAGTTAATGAAGGATTTATTATTCTATGGATCCAATTTATTTTATTTGAGTACATAATGTACCTAGATGTATTAATTGTATGTGTTATATCTCCGCTGTGTCGACTGCTAGCCGGTGTGATGTCAGCGCCAACTCTAGGGAGAAAGCAGAATCTGACGCTTTAGCTGGCTTGAAGGTCATTGAAATCAGTCCGGCTACATCAAAGGTACCGACGCGAAGTGTCCATTCTTTATAATCCCTATTCGCTGGTGAAACTAGCTGGCCCGGGTTCAAATCCTCGTTGAGACAAGTTACCTGGCTGAGGTTTTTTTCCGGAGTTTTTCCTGAACCCATTAAGAGGAAATGCTGGGACCCTGGACTCACCTCGCTAACATTATTAACTCCGTTTCACTCAGACGCTAGATAACCATAGCAGTTGATAAAGTGCCGTAAAATAATCAACTAAAAATTACGTCAGAATGTCACAGTTAATCTTCCAGCTGAGCCATAGACGTCCTGTATTTCCTATTCCGTTTTCTATCTTGTTCATGCATCAGTTGTTTCTAAATCAACCATTTGTGTCTTCTGTTTTCTGCGTGTTTTTTTTTTTTACTCGCTTCTTATATTTTGAGGCTTTTCCTGAAATAAAAAAAAACTGTTGTGCTACTTCGAAACGTTTTGTCTAATATAGAGAACGGAAGTGAAATAATAATAGTTTACTTTTTACGTACTTAAGTTCGGAAAGTTTATTAAAAATTGCAGCTTTTAGCGTGCTTTGTTTTTGAGACGTGTGCAATATGCAAATTTAAGAATATTTCTTCAAGTAGTGTGTGGACCTGAGTGAAGAAAAAAAACTAAGCCTATAAAAGTTGATCTCTTATGACCTTAAAATATTCCTAAAAATTATAACGCTGTAAATAGTTTATTGAAATAATGGTTGTATGTTGTGCATCGCCAGTTTAAATAAACTAACATTTATAATGATTTTTCCATCCGTTCCCTAGAAACCTCCTTAAAAATTTATTCCAAATTGTCTCTTTAACTGTATTTGTGGCTTTGGTTTGCACGCACATTAGACATGAATAGTTTCTTGTCCATCTTTCTGTATAGCTGTGAATCGAAGTTCATACCTATCTCAGCAGTCTAATTTTCTTTTAAAAATAAACTTTTATTTTAAAACAATGTAGGCCACGTAATTGCTCAAAATATGTTTTTCATAAATTGAATAAATTTGATTTAATTTGCAAGTTAAATAAATTATACAACGAAGTTAAATTGGCGTTATTTTTATAAGATCCTTTACTCGAACTCAGGAGTATTTTACATCCATTGACCACATCACGGAAGAAGTGTCGCTGTTAGGAAAAATGTTATATTAAGTATCTTCTTTAGCGAAAACCTCGTATGATTTTAGTATAATAATAATAATAATAATAATAATAGTTGATCTCGGTAGCGCAGTCGGTATAAGGCTGGCCATCTGTGCTCAAATTGCGGGTTCGATTCCAGCCCAGGTCGGTGGCATTTAAATGTGCTTAAATGCGACAGGCTCATGTCAGTAGATTTACTGGCATGTAAAAGAACGCCTGCGGGACAAAATTCCGGCACACCAGCGACGCTGATATAATCTCTGCAGTTGCGAGCGTCGTTAAATAAACCATAATTTAATTTGCTAATATGTTTTCGCGGGATATCAGCCGAGTTAAGATTTTGGAATGCTCCAAGCTTTCGACTGCTATCTCTGCAGCCATCTTCAGGGAAGTGATGTCCGAACAGAAAGACGAAAGGTTATATAGGTGTTAGGCTGTCTCAGGTGAAACGGGATTGGTTGGCGGATCGGCCAATCCGGGGCCGGGAATTGTCATCGCTCGTAAGCTCCGCCCCTCCCGGGATTCCTGCGTGAAGTTTGGCGGGCGGCGAGCCCTGTTCCGCCGGTTGGAATTGGTTGCCGTCCTCGGTCCGTGATCTTCATGACCTTGATTGTAAGAGGGCCTTAGACCAACTCAGGCCCTCTTACAATCAAGGTCATGAAGATCACGGACCGAGGACGGCAACCAATTCCAACCGGCGGAACAGGGCTTGCCGCCCGCCAAACTTCACGCAGGAATCCCGGGAGGGGCGGAGCTTACGAGCGATGACAATTCCCGGCCCCGGATTGGCCGATCCGCCAACCAATCCCGTTTCACCTGAGACAGCCTAACACCTATATAACCTTTCGTCTTTCTGTTCGGACATCACTTCCCTGAAGATGGCTGCAGAGATAGCAGTCGAAAGCTTGGAGCATTCCAAAATCTTAACTCGGCTGATATCCCGCGAAAACATATTAGCGAACCAACGCCGAGAAAGCCTCAAATCATACATAATTTAATTTATTATTATTATTATTATTATTATTATTATTATTATTATTATTATTATTATTCTGACCCAATATTTTGGGTTTGTCTTGCGACACAGAATAGCTTACAGTAAAATTTCAAATGAAAAATTATGTAAACAGGTTTAAAGCAAAAGAGATTAAAGGCCCATTCACAATGAAAATTAAACATAACCGTAACATAAACACAGAAGTTTGCGCCCAGGCTAGCAAATGGGATCATTCACAATGATTCACATAAGCATTGACATAAACATTACCGTAAGACGTTAACATGAAAGTTTGCAAACTCCAAATTTTCATGCTTATGCTTACGTGATTTGCAAACAGAACACAATCGTGGAGCGCTGAAGTATACGACAGAATATGAGGAAATGGCGTCGTTGTTATGTTTCCATGGTTACCAAGTATCTTTGCTGTTATGTTTATGTTCCCATCGTGAATGATGGTATGACTTCTTGATTTTATTGTAACGTTAAGTTAACGCTTAAGTTATGTTTAATTTTCATTGTGAATGAGCCTTAAAGACATATAACGAAAAAAAAAAAAGATAACCTATAGTCCCGTCGCTCTTATTTCCGGCAGCCAATCACGTTGCAGGTCGGCTACATTTAAACGTGTGCGTCTTGACATTCGCAGCTGATGACGTTATGCACTTCCTAAGGCTCGATAAATACTTAATATAATCGCCCGCCATTCTGGTTCTTTCGTTTGCTTTCGAAGAAAGCACACGAGGACGTTATTAGCCGCTCAATTATTTGCTGAATTACAGTGCGTTTGATTTATTATCATAGGAGCTACGACATGATAATGTTTAACGGTGCGGCAAATAGATTCCTCGTCTGGTAGCTCGGCAACGAAAGAACAAAAATGGCGAACGATACTACCTACCTAGACTTCATAGAGCCTTCACGTCCTAAGGCGTAAGCAAGGAGTAGGAGTCACGCTGGGAATAACAGCGACGCGACTATAATACAATTTAAAGAAGCTGACGAAATACCGCTATGGAAAATTTTATTACGGTGGTGACTGTGACATATTGAAGTTCTCTTCAGCTTGTATTCTCCTTCCCCCCCCTCCACTTTACAAATGTTTTCTTTATGGTGTCCTTTAATAATTATTCTTTCTTTTGTAAATATAGAATTTGCACGTGACACACAATAAACCTGAAGCCAGTTTTAGCCTTATGAATTTTGTGATAACGTGAACTGTGATTTTTAGGTTCTCTTCAAATGCTTCGGCCTTTCCATGATATTCTCAATGTACTGTTGTCCCATAATCATTCATTGTCTTGAATGACCTGCGTAGTTTAAAAGGGACGTTAAATAAATAATTATAATCTTGACAGATCGGTGAACCGTGGACTCCATGACCCTGAGTCGATTGTCAATAGTCTGGTACATACTGTACATACATACGGAAAGCGTCATGTGATCTGGCCGTAAGAATTCCTCTGCCTCTAGAACGCTAAGGTACTGTACATTTACGGAGCGTAATTTTGTCGTATTCTGGAGTTGAGAATCTGGGAAAGTTTTTTGAGTGGCTTGTTCTAATGAAAATTAGCATTGTATTGGATGTAGATATTCTTATTGCAATGTTCCAACTCTATTAATTCCACATTTCTAGAATGTTTACACATTCCATTACTTATTAGGCCTAATTGGAAAAATGATGTAAGGTAACATATAAATGCGTATTTCGAACTATAGTACACAGGAAATTAACGTTTCCATAACAAATCCTTGTATAAAAAATTGAAAGTGAAATTTGATGTAGCTGGCCATGTGTAATAAATTAGTAGACCTTGCAGAAAAGAAGACTGTGTACTGATTATTGCCAACTTATCATACATGATCCTTTGACAACATATCTGTTTTAGGTTAGGTAATTCAAAATAATTATATGTCATGGTGTTCCTATTATAATTTCAGTTGTGTATTCCATTTAAATTTTTTTATCATGTTACTTTTTTCACAAAGACAAACAACAATTTTAGCCATATTAATAACTTTACACAAGTCTGATGGTATTGTGGGATGGAACTTTTCTACTACTACGAAAGATTCTAGTAAATAGGTCTCTTACATTTCTGAAATAATTGTTTCCATACAGTTCAATAAATAAAATCTGTAGGATAATAACCAGTTTCAAGATCATTGCCATCAAACAGAATTTTAGTTGACAATAATCAGTAGATATTGTTCTTTTCTACAAGGTCTTCTAATTTGTTACACGTGGCCAGCTACATGAAATTCCACTTTCAATTGTTTATACATGGATTTCTTAAGGCAATGTTAATTCCCTATGTACTATAGTTTGAAATAAACATGGCATAATCATATTTTGGAATTACAAATTTGTATAGGACTGTTTATAATGGTAATAACGTTATTTCAATCTTTGCTTCCTACTCTGTTCTCTTGCAGTATGTAATGAAGGCATTACACTATACGGAATTTTCCTCCTTGAAGCTTGTCTTGCTGAAGAATTTATTTCCCTGTAAGCCTAATAATGTTCTTTTTGCGTCACTGATAGCTATATATTACAAAAACTGGAATATAAAACTTCACGTAAGCACGAAATATGGTCACGATTTTTCTTCCAGTCCATTATTGTAAAAAAGAACCTTGCTCTAACTTTCTTAAGGGATGAAATTGGAAAAATTACTATCTTTTTACACTTTTTAAGATAGAAATTTAATTTCTTGTGTACAGCAACTTCTTCTTAGTATCAATTTAATATGTTTTGAGTTACTACCTATAGTTTTTTAAATTAAAATCCATCTACTCTTTCAAAAAATATAATACAAGTCCGAAAAAAATACATGATCTTTGACATGCATATAATTTAACAGCAGAACCATAATTTGAAATTTAAATGTATGACATAAAAATGAATCCATTCAGTTCAAAAGCTGTATTAATTTTTTTTTTGTGTTCGGATTGTATATTTATTTTTTTTTTATTTTCAAAATATTTAGCTTTATCAAAAAGAAAGAAAAAAAAAGGCCATGTAGTTTTGTTGACCATGCTTTTTAGAACACATAGTACAAATTTTACACTCTAAGCATTACATTTGTTTGAGGTTTATATTTATTTATTTAACCTGGTAGAGATAAGGCCATCAGGCCTTCTCTTCCCCTCTACCAGGGGATTACAACTACAATATTAAGAATACAATTACAATTATAATTACAATTAATATTAAATTTACAGATTCAATAAAAATCAAAGTACTAAAAGATTAACTGATTAATAAAAGCTAGCCAGTTTATTGCAAAAGTTAAGAAGCACAGCCATATCACAGTCTAGTATATACAATCACGAAGCTCAATACGTAGTAAATATGCATCCATAGATAGTTGCTAACCACTAGGATCGCTACTATCGTCTCATTACAGGCAATGCGAAATACTACCTGCACAGGAGCTATTCCATATGAAATCGGTCAGTAAAAAACCTCGCATTTTTTATACTCTAATGTTTTCCCTACTTATACAGACGTGGACAAATTATTAACAAAATTGACGATTTTTATGATATTTTGTTTACAAAATTTGACTTTTCAATTTAGACTACAGTTGACAATTTTGGATATTTCCATCATTACAGTAGAGAGAAATATGCAAAAATGTCAACTGTAGTTTAAATTGAGGAGTCAAGTTTTGTAAAAATATATAATAAAAATCTTCAATTTTGCTAATAATTTGTAAATTAGCAAAAATATCAACCGCATTGAAGAGTCAAATTTTGTAAAAATATAAAACAAAAATCTTCAGTTTTGCTAATAATTTGGAAATATCCAAAATGTCAGCTGTAGTCCAAATTGAAGAATCGAATTTTGTAAAAATATACAATAGAAATCTTCAGTTTTGCTAATAATTTGTAAATATGCCAAAATATCAAATGTAGTCCAAATTGAGGAGTTAAATTTTGAAAAATATGCAACACAAATCTTCAATTTTGGTAATAATTTGGAAATACACAAAAATGTCAACTGTAGTCTAAATTGAAGAATCATATTTTGTAAAAATATATAATAAAAATGTTCAATTTTGCTAATAATTTGTCCACGTCTGTACAAGGTGCTGAGGGGAGTGCATTTTTTAAAATATACTATCGAAAGTCAAACGGTTTTCGTATTATTGAGCGACAAATTTTGCGTATTTTATAAAAACAAGCCTCTTTCATCGCTTAGAACTCTGGAACCATTTACTGCAGAACATTGAACGAGAGCTCATTTTGAAGCTGACATTTGGTAGGTTCTGTTAAGAAGCAATCCTTATTTTTATTGTACACAGAGAGACAGATAATCTGATTTTACTTGCTTTTAGGCTTTCTGGCCATTTGTAAAAATGTAAAAAAATATTGAGAAAAAACCTTGCATTATTAAGAGGGATTCGGCATTGTTTGCTTAGTGGTACGGCAATAAGTTTCGAGGGTATTAAATAAATTATTTTCACACGTCTAGACTTGAACGGCGCAGTACCGCACGCACTGGCCGAGAGCTGAAGATAACCGAGCGTTGGGCGTCATTTTACTCCTGTGTTTATGAAAACCTGTGATAAAGCTAGCACAGCCATGATTGCTAGACGACACAATACGTGTTTGTCTCCTGGCCTTGGTTGTCTCGGCTAGCTCCCATCTCACAGTCAGCTGGTTAGTTCACGCGCGTACTATTTATTTTCTTTATTTGATATTTTCAATACTTTCTTATCAACATACCATCAGTAAAAAAATATCTGTTTATTTGTGCTTTCAATGCGGAATCTAACTATATATTTTAAAAATATTTTCTCCTAGCCAAAGGCGTCTTAATGAGGAAAAATCTACATTTCTCCATTTCCATAAAAAGTAAGAAAATCTGTTTATATGTCAGTATAAACTTTAATTTCTCAGCATCAAAATAAAACCATGATTTTGATCATTGGGTGAAAGGGTTTCGGAGCTACAACAGTTTAAAGTTGCAAATTTTATGAAAATACGATAAATTTAAATATTTTTAATTTAAACACTACTTTGCACAAAGCATTGCATCACATTTGTCTACGTACAAAAAAAGTTTCATTGTATTTAGAAATTGTAAGGTCAATTTTCTCTAGTTCGGTAGATTTGAGATGGAATACCTCGAATGAACTACAGGAAGTGGGGTACACTAAGAAATGCATAGAAATTCGTCGACCGGATATTGTAAAAAATTGTCACTTTTACATACTGTAGTTTCAAACGTTTGCGAGCAGTATGCGTGATAGTGAAGTCACAGCCATGTATTTTGTTGTGAATGTAATGGTATCCTTGGTAACGATGTTTCGTTGTTATTTTGGACTATAGACCCTGAGGAATTTTCAGTGTATGTATCTACATGTATCGCGGAAGTCATGTGGATGCAAGATGCTGTGTGGACATATGCGGGAGGCGTGGGTGTAGTGTGATGGCGAAATGTCACGATCCCAGGCCTCCATGGGCCTCACTTCCCTCCGCTGTTTACTGTAAATCTGTTTATAAAAAAAGAATGATGCTTTTTATACACATGCTGCAAAGGAAGGTGTGTGTAGATAGTCTTGTTAGCTGTCATTTGTCACTGCACATGAGGTTCTTTGATTAATATTTTCCTGGACGTGATTTTTAGCAGTAGCTCTGTGATTCAGGGATGGGGAAGCTTTGATCTGGTGGTGATTTTCGGCTCGTGGGATGATTGTGATCCGCAGGCGGATGAATATTATTGATAATCGAGATCCGCAGAAACAACTTAACGGAGTACATACCCTCGTACACATTCAAAGGTCAAAAAATTGATATTTCAATTTTTTTATAATAGTTTAATATGTACTCAGAGCTTTATATGTGTGAAAGAATGTTTTTAGATACTTATAAAACTGGGTTACATCAGCTGCTTGTCTATGCGGATGACGTGAATATGTTAGGAGAAAATCCACAAACGATTAGGGAAAACACGGGAATTTTACTTGAAGCAAGTAAAGAGATAGGTTTGGAAGTAAATCCCGAAAAGACAAAGTATATGATTATGTCTCGTGACCAGAATATTGTACGAAATTGAAATATAAAAATTGGAGATTTATCCTTCGAAGAGGTGGAAAAATTCAAATATCTTGGAGCAACAGTAACAAATATAAATGACACTCGGAACAAAATTAAACGCAGAATAAATATGGGAAATGGGTGTTATTATTCGGTTGAGAAGATTTTATCATCCAGTCTGCTGTCAAAAAATCTGAAAGTTAGAATTTATAAAACAGTTATATTACCGGTTGTTCTGTATGGTTGTGAAACTTGGACTCTCACTTTGAGAGAGGAACATAGGTTAAGGGTGTTTGAGAATAAGGTTCTTAGGAAAATATTTGGTGCAAAGAGGGATGAAGTTACAGGAGAATGGAGAAAGTTACACAACACAGAACTGCACGCATTGTATTCTTCACCTGACATAATTAGGAACATTAAATCCAGACGTTTGAGATGGGCAGGGCATGTAGCACGTATGGGCGAATCCAGAAATGCATATAGATTGTTTGTTGGGAGGCCGGAGGGAAAAAGACCTTTCGGGAGACCGAGACGTAGATGGGAAGATAATATTAAAATGGATTTGAGCGAGGTGGGATATGATGATAGAGAATGGATTAATCTTGCTCAGGATAGGGACCAATGGCGGGCTTATGTGAGGGAGGCAATGAACCTCCGGGTTCCTTAAAAGCCAGTAAGTAAGTAAGAATACTTTATTTCTTGTAGTCATTATAATACCTTCTTCTAATCGTGTAATAGTCAATTAAATCCCACTCGAGATTTTAGAGATTACTGTATATAAAATCATTTGTATACTATTTCCCATAGTTATCTAGCTACACTATCGCCTGCTAACGTATTGTACTTACATTATTTTGTTAGGTAAACCATTTAAAAATTCCTATATCCAATTTAATGTACGAGACATGTCTGGTGTTTAGTTGGAAAGGCGCTAACTTGTTCTGTACGGAAATATATTAAGCTTTAACTATTACCTGACGTGAGAAGATTAAATCCAGCGAAATCTAGTACTGTACGTGGCATCGAGAATAAATTGTCAACACGTGCCGCTGACAGAACACTGTACTGTGCAAGTTATTACCGATATAGGGTCATGACATCGACTTGACTGCAGTAGACCTGTAGTCGTAAATAGTTTTATTGAACCTATTTTCTTCGCGTGATCCTTGTTTATGGTTCTAATTGTTTCTGCGCATGTCCTGACCGGAAATAACGAACCATATACGTTCATATACTTGATTTGGAGCCGCATGGAGGAAGTCAGATTATTTTCATATCGTGTTACTCCGTGAGTGTTAAATTGAGACTCTACCCTTAGTCTAAATTTAGTGCGAGAATTCTTCTAGAATTTTCCCCGGAATGTTTTTCTACACCGATTTTCCCTCACAAGAGTTCTCCATTCTCAGCTTCTATACCTCAGTCACTAGGTGCATGTCTCCTTTCATCCATGATCTTATTGACTTTTAACTCCCATAGCAGAACTGAGTTGCTTCTTCTGATTTTTCTTTCTTTCATGATTTTCTTAGATCATCTGTATTCGCTCCCCCAGTAAAATACTGTCGTATGTCGAAAATCACATATTACTTCCTTACTTACTTACTAGCTTTTAAGGAACCCGGAGGTTCATTGCCGCTCTCACATAAGCCCGCCATTGGTCCCTATCCTCAGCAAGACCAATCCAGTCTCTATCATCATATCCCACCTCCCTCAAATCCATTTTAATATTATCTTCCCATCTACGTCTCGGCCTCCCCAAAGATCTTTTTCCCTCCGGCCACCCAACCAATATTCTATACGCATTTCTGGATTCGCCCATACGTGCTACATGTCCTGCTCATCTCAAACGTTTGGATTTAATGTTCCTAATTATTTCAGGTGAAGAATACAATGCGTGCAGTTCTGTGTTGTGTAACTTTCTCCATTCTCCTGTAACTTCATCCCTCTTAACCCCAAATATTTTCCTAAGCACCTTATTCTCAAATACCCTTAACCTATGTTCCTCTCTCAAAGTGAGAGTCCAAGTTTCACAACCATAAAGAACAACCGGTAATATAAGTTAACTGTTTTATAAATTCTAACTTTCAGATTTTTTTGACAGCAGACTGGATGATAAAAGCTTCTCAACCGAATAATAACAGGCATTTCCCATATTTATTCTGTGTTTAATTTCGTCCCGAGTATCATTTATATTTGTTATTGTTGCTCCCAGGTATTTGAATTTTTCCACCTCTTCAAAGGATAAATTTCCAATTTTTATATTTCCATTTCGTACAATATTGTGGTCACGAGACAAAATCATATGCTTTGTCTTTTCGGGATTTACTTCCAAACCTATCTCTTTACTTGCTTCAAGTAAAATTCCGGTATTTTCCCTAATCGTTTGTGAATTTTCTCCTAACATATTCACGTCATCCACATAGACAAGCAGCTGATGTAACCCGTTCAATTCTAAACCCTCTGTGTTATCCTGAACTTTCCTAATGGCATATTCTAAAGCAAAGTTAACAAGTAAAGGTGATAGTGCATCTCCTTGCTTTAGCCCACAGTGAATTGGAAACGCATCTGACAGAAACTGACCTATGCTGACTCTGCTGTACGTTTTACTGAGACACATTTTAATTAATCGAACTAGAATCACATATTACTTTCGTAAATAATTTCCCACACTGTTCTACTGGTTAGAGGTATGAAATTCTAATAATAAAATAGTAAATTATCAAAGGTTTTAGTGTTTATTTATTAATATATTTTTACAGCACTATTTTACTAGAAAATAGCATTCTTTACAAATCACAATTTCGAGGTACGACACTTTTACTGGGAGCGCACGTGTGCTTATCACTGCTGTTGTTTTCGTTTTGTCCTCGGGTTTTCCCTTAAGAGGTCACATTCCTGCTCCATATAACGCGATGTTTTCTCTAATACAATAGAATATTCTCTCTTTTTTTTCTTACCCATGTTTTATTTCCCTGCATGTGTGTGTCCCCTTTGTTATTCTAGTTTCTATATCACTTTCACAGGGCTGACTTGTCAGTAACTCATCCAAGGTATTTAAAGATATTGGAAGTTTTGTTTCGGATTCTAATATTAGTTTTTCCTTCGCCTATACAGGGTGAGCCGTAAGTAATGTCATTAATTTCAAAAACATTTCAAACCAACAAGTTTAATACAATTTTGCTTGTTTTTGCTTCTTTTCGAAGATAAAAATGGTTTTATATGAAATATTTCATAGCATATTTTGAGAAAGCCATTGATTTAATTCCCAATATGCTCAGTCGATTTAAGAGAGCATTGTGTTATGATAATAAATTATTGAAAGAATTTTGGTTTTGTTCTTTAAATGTGCAGAAATTTGATGTAACTTTTCGTGCTCAAAAGGAATTAAAAATGTAACTTTTGGTGTTGAAAGTAAATTTTAAAATGTTACATTTGTTCGGATCAAATTTCTGCACATACTTACTTACTGGCTTTTAAAAAACCCGGAGGTTCATTGCCGACCTCGCATAAGTCCACCATAGGTCCCTATCCTGAGGAAGAGCCGTGCCAGAGAATCCAACCCCCAAACTGGAGGACCACCCCTCATCGGCTGTCCGCGACTCTTATTCAATATATTCGCAGCTACCCTCCATATCTGGAGGCCGTCTCCTCTATCCGCAACCTGAGGACGCGCCATGCCGTGATGATAGTGACCCACAATACATGGAATTTCTGCACATTTAAAGAACAGAGCTGAAATTCTTTCACTCATTTATTATCATAATACACTGCTTTGTTTAACTGACTGGGCGTATTGGAAATTCAATCAACGGCTTCCCAAAACACACTATGAAATATTTTTCATATCCATGTATTGCAGGATATTTGAACCATACCGACATTTAAAACTTTCTGTTTCACTGCTATACGAAAATTAAAAAAATATATAAGTAACAAATAGAAATAGACAATTTTAGGCTCTGAAACCTTAAAGTCCACACCTGTGGAGTAACGGTCAGCGCGTCTGGCCGCGAAACCAGGTGGCCCGGGTTCGATTCCTGGTCGGGGCAAGTTACCTGGTTGAGGTTTTTTCCGGGGTTTTCCCTCAACCCAATATGAGCAAATGCTAGGTAGCTTTCGGTGCTGGACCCCGGACTCATTTCATTGGCATTATCACCTTCATCTCATTCAAACGCTAAATAACCAAAGCTGTTGATAAAGCGTCGTAAAATAACCTACTAAAATAAAAAAAGAAACCTTAAAAGTATGTTTCAGTGGGTAAAATAGGCATTTTAGGCACTATAAAACCGCTTTCAATCGTTCATATTGTAGGCTATATAAAATGTGAAGATATTTAACTAGTTTTAGTTTATCCCTATGAAAAAAATAGGCTTTGACCCAAAATCCGAGGTCATATTGGGAATTCAATCAATGGTTTCCCAAAACACACTATGAAATATTTCATATCCATGTATTGCAGGATATTTGATCCATACCGACATTTAAAACTTTTCATTGCTACACGAAAGTTTAAAAATATATACGTAACAAATAAAAATAGGCAATTTTAGGCCCTAAAACCTTAAAAATAGATCTCAATGGGCAAAATAAGCATTTCAGGCACCATAAAACCGCTTTCAAACGTCCATATTTTATGTAATGTGAAGTGATTTGACTAGTTTTAGTTTATCCCTACAGAAAAAAAGTAGGCTTTTACCCAACATCTGAGATGTAGTTATAAATTACAGGATGTTAACTGCTCGTGTTGTGAAGTGTTAATGCTTTTACGGATATTTTAAGTCGGGTCCAAGGTCAATGTTGGCCCGCCCACCCTTGGATTTTAAGTAAAAATTATGGGAGCGATACTTGGAATCACAAGGCGCGCCCTATCCTTTATGTAAAGGAGCAAGGATTGGTCCAGGACCGGTCTGCCATCTTGCCTGGTACATTTATCGTCTTAATGTACCAAACCGGCTCAAAATTACAGAGGATTCAGTCTTGCTGGTTCTAGAAAATTGTTGGTAACGTGTTAACTTCTTTTAAGATGCTTTTATTGTTAAGTATGTGACTAAGAAAGTAAGCGAGGGTAATTTACATGGATCTTAATTTTTCGTCGAAAGATGGCTATAGTAGGAAATATAACAATCCCATGCATTCTGAAGCTTTAGTATTTGTATTTCGTGATTAAGGTACACTATGTATGAGTTTTTACAAAAAGTATGCAGAATATTTTTTTGGGGGTACGAAAATATTCCTTCGGCACTTAGGAAGTTGATAGTAAGCAGTTTTTTTTGTCTCTACATCTTCTTTGAGGTCCAGGAGCGATTTTTATATAGAACTGCTCCATACGTCCATACGGCAGTATTGTATCACATTTCACAAATTTGCCTTTTTCTCGAAACTACATTTTGGTGTTTAAAATGCTTAATTCACTTACAGTTTTCACCAAACTCAATGAAAATAGTCGTACCTATCCGTGCATATATTATCTGAAATGGCCCAGGTTCGAATCCCGGTCGGGATAAGTTACCTCTTTTAGGTTTTTTCCGGTATTTTTCCTCAACCCAATATGAGAAAATGCTGGGTAACTATCGGTGCTGGACACCGGGCTCATTTCAACGGCATTATCACCATTTTATTCAGACGCTAAATAACCTGAGATGTTGATAGAGTGTCGTAAAATAACCCACTAAAAATTATGTGAGATCTAACGTTGAGACATTTTAAATATCTTGAAAATTGAGAGCTAAAAGAATATTACGTAAATAAATAATATGAATAAAAAATAAATGTCTGATGTAGAAAAAAAATATTGTAACAAACTGAAGTGGATAACAAGAATCTTTGAACGTTAAAAGATTGCACGTGAATCTGGGTCCATATAAAAAAAAATATGAATTTGATATATTTGATTGTAATGCACATGAAACATTTTGATTATATCACTAATTTGCACAGTTAAAATAAAATTAACTTGGAAGCTAACAGTCCAACTGAACTCAAAATTTACACACACCTTGTTCTTAATGCATCTAACAAAAAAAAATCGGTTTAAAATTGTAAAAATTTCAAAACTCAAAAAGGTCGGACACGTGACTCGAGACACACATTTCATAGGTGTCCAATCACAACACGTGATACAACAGCATTTTGCTGAGATACACTGTACTAGGTGAAACTTTTCTGCTTTGGCATCTCACTCCGAGTTTCGCCGTTCCAGTGAAGGAATTCTATAGAATTTTGAAGGTGGAAGCTGAAAATGGACGTGACCTAATAGTTAACTCTATAAGGGGGTGAACAGCAACGGTTAAGGATCGCCGAAAGAGAAACCCCGCATTCCTAGAGAATTCCACGTTAAGAAAAAAGACATTGGGTAGTAAGAATAAAAATGACTATATAGTATATACCGGAATTTTTTTTAGTAAATATTCTTGTGAGTAAGAATAAAAATATTTGAGTACCTAGGCCTACTCATTTTTGATTACATACTCATAACATGGAAGCACAGTAGAATATACTCAAGTGTCCATCTTGTACAGAATATATACTCATGCTTGATACGAATAAAAGCTAGTATATTCTCATTTTTGTAAGTTCGTTCTCATGTTATTCTGAGTATGGTTTGTAGCAGACTCAATTCTGAGTATTTGTTGATTTGTGTTCAGTTTAAAGTTAAATAAAAAAAATGGCAGAATTTATGAACGATGTAGTACCTCATGGAAAAAAAATAGAAAAAGACGTGAACTTCAGAAGGCTTTAACGCTTCACAAAAGTGAATGTGAAATTGGTTAAACACGTAGTTATTCATAAAAAACATGACTTATAATAGTACATTATGCAACGAGCCTATAATGAAGGTAATTAAGAAGCGAGTATGGATATTTATGAAACGAGCGCAAGCGAGTTTCATAATTTTCATACGAGCTTCTTAATTACCATTATAGGCGAGTTTCATACGACTTTTTATGCTCGACCATATTTCTAACTTGATATTATTAATTTTCTTTGTATCTGACCTTGGCCAATGTCCCGTATGTTGTGAGATGTGCGGACGCGAAAGTATTGATTTTTTCCGAGGAACAGATGTTCACATTGACCTTGCTAGGCCATAAGAACCTACAGAGATAACACTGAAATAAAATTAGACATTGAAAAACGAGATGACAAATTGTATTTATTTGAATATTATTTACAATTAACGCTAATAATTATAGTAACAGAACATAACGTTCTGCGACAGTATTGGATTTCCAGCCTCCGTGACTTTTCGCTAATTCTCTTTCGATTGTATATCCGAGAATAATCGATACTTGCGGTTTTATAACGGTAGAAAGCTGACCTGTCATTGGCTGAACAGTTGTAACCTGAGTCGTCATTGGCTGAAAGACCTGACCTTTAATGAGTAGGTGTACTTTAATGACATGCATTAAAGGTCTGCTACCAGGTGTATAATTACTACATTTCGGCATGGTCGAGCATGAAATTATATATAAAACTGCTCCATAATAAATACAATTAGCATACCTGGAATTATAGAAATGGATTGTAATCTCCATCCACCATCCCGTAATGACAATTTCCCAGTATTATTTTCTTGTTTACTGTTTTATTAACGTCTCTTTTCTGATTCACCATCTCTTTCATGCTTGATTATATATATATATATATATATATATATATATATAATTTATTTATTTATTTATTTATCCATTATCAAAATTTACAAAAAGCAAAACACTAGCCACTACATCATGCCGATAGCAATGTGAAAGTCTTAAAAAAAAACTGAACATCACGGTACAATGACATCAAAGAGGATAGGTAACAGGAGTATATACTAACTTTTAAATGATCAAGAAGGCTTTTGAGATGAGTACATATTCGCGTTAGGTAGAATGTTTTTATTCTTACGAAAATGAGTATGTTCTAGTGGTTGCTAGTATATAGTCACAGAAAGTCCTCATACTCATAAGTACAAACCTTGAGAAAGTACTTAAGCTTTATTCTTACTACCCATTGAGTATATGGGGGCTATTCCATCAAATGACCAGTTGCCATAGAAACATATCTTCTACAATGTACTAGCAAGGCTCATAAAACCAATGCTTTTTTCTTAACGTGGAATGCTCTAATTCTATATCTTCATGATATTTGTTGACTGCGCGGTCCGGAACGTCTAACTTTCATATCGGATTTCCTGTGAAATTTCAAATGCAATTGCCACTTCGATGATTAACTTGGGATAAATGGAGTAATGAGCGAATTGCATGAGGTGGTTAACGGACCAGGACATTATCGCCAGTTTGTATTTTCAAAGTAAGATAAGCATGCGTAATAAGAGTGCCAATTCATTGTCCACCGCAAATGCCACAACCCTCTTTCATGCTACCGGTTAGAATTCTGTGTAGTAAGCAACATAAATTATTTAACGTCGTTACTCGGAAGTGCGGACGTCGTATCTTCACGCGCTTTTCTCGTCCTTCGCAGAACTCAACTATATAGAAATCTGTCGAACTTTCATTTTCACAACTAATGAAATCTACCAACGTATCTATCGATGTACTGTATTTGTTAATTTGTATGTGTTTCTGTCATATTATCTATCCGACAGTCAATTTATCCAACCGTCCATCACTCGACCTATCCATTAATCTTTACATGTTCGTCTACGCATTATCCATTATATACATATATACGTTGTAAGTGCTTTTATCTGTTTACCCCATCGACCTACGTAACTATCTCTGTTAGTAATTACAGGTCTCTCATAGCAAACTCAGCAGTTTTCCCTCTTTTCTCGTAGTCTCCTCATAAAATCCATTTATCTTGATTCAATTCAATTTATTTGGCCATTAGACATACAGTTTTAGGCTTCGTCAGAATACATTGAAAAACATATAAATACATTTTAAAAAACACTAATAAAAGAAACAGTAAAATTTAAATAATACCATGAAAATATGAAATAATTTTAAACTTTTAAATTAAAGAAAACTAACTAAATTGCAATTAAACTTATTTATTAAAAAACAATTTCATACAAATTTGTGTTGAAAAACTCAGCAACAGAATAAAAAGGATTATTTAATAACCAATTGTAAAATCTAGTTTTGAAGCTATTGATTGGTAATTTATAATATTGACTGGGGAGCTTATTATATAATTTCATTTCCATAATTAAAAAGTTTGTGTTTCTATTGTGTAATCTACAATATGGAATATTAATTTGTTCACTGTTTCTAATTTCATGATCATGTATATTGGCCACTAATGAGTAATTGTCGATATTTTGTCGAGTGTAAAGTACTAGATCATATATATATACATATATATATACACATACATATATACACACACACACACACACACACACAAACACAAATTTATGATTGTTAAAATCCGTGATTGTCTGAAAAGTGACCGACAATGTTCCAGATAATTTGATTTACATCAAATTCTAATAGCTTTCTTTTGTAAAATTAAGACGCTTCAAATTTTGGTTCCATTTCCCCAGAAAATTAGGGCATATCGGATTATCGACTGAAAGAAAGAAAAGTAGGCACATCTTAAATAATTTTGAGAAACGCAAGTCGTTAATTTCTTTAACAAATATAAAACTCTTGATAGCTTTGTGCATATGTATTCGATATGCTTATCCCAGGTTGATGTCTTCTATTACCTGATATATTCTTCTGCCCCGAACTTTTGTCCCGTTAACCATTCCTCCCAAAGCATCCTTCAGTACCGGTATGCAGTTTCTTCTTAGTCAGCTCCCAGCCAATTTCTTTTTCCCTTCCTGATCAATTTCAACATTATTCTTTCTAGCATAGCTTCATTAAATGTATATAGAGTGTTAGTTGGGAGGCCGGAGGGAAAAAGACTTTTGGGGAGGCCGAGACGTAGATGAGAAGATAATATTAAAATGAATTTGAGGGAGGTGGGATATGATGATAGAGACTGGATTAAACTTACACAGGATAGGGACAGATGGCGGGCTTATGTGAAGGCGGAAATGAACCTCCGTGTTCCTTAAAAGCCAGTAAGTAAGTAAGTAAGCATAGCTTCATTTCTTATTTTGTCTCTCCATTCCACACTCCTCCGTTATTCTCCATATCCACATTCCAAATGCTTCTATTCGTTTCTCTTCACTTCGTCGTAATGTCCATGTTTCTACCCCATACAATGCCACACTCCACACAAAGGACTTCACTAGTCTCTTCCTTAGTTCTTTTTCCAGAGGTCCGCAGAAGATGCTTCTTTCTCTATTAAAAGCTTCCTTTGCCATTGCTATCCTCCTTTTGACTTCCTGGCAGCAGCTCATGTTACTGCTTATAGTACACCCCAAGTATTTGAAGCCGTCCACTTGCTCTACTGCCTCATTTAGATTTCGCACGTTTACCTTCTTTACTTTTCTTCCTACAACCATGGTCTTCGTCTTGTTGATATGAAATGTATCTTCATCCCATAGGCCTACTACTCACAGCTGTAATTTAACTCCAGTAGTATATCCCTTAGTATCATCTCCTCTTCTGCTAATAACGCCATATCATCAGCAAATCTTATACACCTTATTACTCTTCTCCCTGTTATCACTTCTCCCATATTACGAAAACAGTTCTTCACTAAATCTTTCAAGTAGATGTTGGACAGGGTAGGTGATAAAGGGCATCCTTGTCATACTCGCTCTCCCTTTTCCACTTTCCTCCGACATTTCTCCTCCAATCCTGACTTTGACTCGTTGTTTCATATAAAAATTACTGAACAGCCTTCTCTCTTTCTAACACACACAAATTTCGTTCAAGATCCCGATAAGTTTATTCCAATCAACTATGTCAAAAGTATTTTTGCAGGTCCATACAGGTGTTACTAAATAACGCCGCAATATTTTCACTGAGTATAGAGAAGTGCTAGACAAGCAACTTTACAGAATCCATAGTCTATGGATACAGATTTCTGTGTTTGGGCGTAAAATCTCCGAAGGAAATACACGCCACTCGCCCATCGTCTTTTCTGACAGAATTTTTTTTTTCTGGCCAGGGTTCGAATGCACGTTTCTGAGGAGGGAAGTCAGTGCTCTATCATATCACTGGTAGATCACTATGGCAACGAATTTTCTCTGTAAATGATTGCGCTAGTCCCGACAGCTGAGGAGAGAGCGATGCGACATACAAAGTGTCTGTTGTGTGTTGATGGGGCTTCTTCTATTAAGATAATTTGTTGTGTAAAATAATGACGCGAATTGAAACCGTGCCAAACTTAATAACGCGCTTTTGGCTAATCCCCCGCCTTTCCCAGGCCGCGCTGCACGCTCGTGATACGTCACGGCTCACGGATCTCAGGTACAAATGCAAAAAAGTAGATTAATTCATTTTCGCCGTCGAAAGTAGCTATGTGCTCTTAGATTATTTGCGCTGGGAATATCGAATCATCTGCTTCACGCACTCTTCTTTTTTCCCTTCACTACCTCCACCTTCCATCAGTTCGTCTCCTACTCCTGATTTTCCTCCAACTTTTTCTGTCTTTGCTGCTTCCTCACTATCTGCTTCTTCAGCGCTATATTTCCTCTTCTTGCTCCTTTTTCTTCTCTATGCGCTCATCTTATTTTTATCTCCTCTTCTCATCTATAACATTCATCTTTACATTGTCTTGTTTCTACTATTCTCCTGCTTCCGTTTTGCATCCTGCTTCTTAACTTTTACCCCCAGTTTCTGCTCCTACTTTACCTCTTGATTATGATCCGTCCACCTTCTACTTTTGCTCCTTTCCCTTGTTTCTGTTCGTCTCTTTACCCCCAGTTTCTGCTCCTACTTTACCTCTTGATTATGATCTGTCCACTTCTGCTTTTGCTCCTTTCCCTTGTTTCTGTTCGTCTCTTTACCCCCAGTTTCTGCTCCTACTTTACCTCTTGATTATGATCTGTCCACCTTCTGCTTTTGCTCCTTTCCCTTGTTTCTGTTCGTCTCTTTACCCCCAGTTTCTGCTCCTACTTTATCTCTTGATTATGATCTGTCCACCTTCTACTTTTGTTCATTTCCCTTGTTTCTGTTCGTCTCTTTACCCCAGTTTCTGTTCCTACTTTACCTCTTGATTATGATCTGTCCACCTTCTGCTTTTGCTCCTTTCCCTTGTTTCTGTTCGTCTCTTTACCTCCAGTTTCTGTTCCTACTTTACCTCTTGATTATGATCTGTCCACCTTCTGCTTTTGCTCCTTTCCCTTGTTTCTGTTCGTCTCTTTACCCCCAGTTTCTGCTCCTACGTTACCTCTTGATTATGATCTGTCCACCTTCTGCTTTTGCTCCTTTCCCTTGTTTCTGTTCGTCTCTTTACCCCCAGTTTCTGCTCCTACTTTATCTCTTGATTATGATCTGTCCACCTTCTACTTTTGTTCATTTCCCTTGTTTCTGTTCGTCTCTTTACCTCCAGTTTCTGCTCCTACTTTATCTCTTGATTATGATCTGTCCACCTTCTGCTTTTGTTCATTTCCCTTGTTTCTGTTCGTCTCTTTACCCCCAGTTTCTGCTCCTACTTTATCTCTTGATTATGATCTGTCCACCTTCTACTTTTGTTCATTTCCCTTGTTTCTGTTCGTCTCTTTACCTCCAGTTTCTGTTCCTACTTTACCTCTTGATTATGATCTGTCCACCTTCTACTTTTGTTCATTTCCCTTGTTTCTGTTCGTCTCTTTACCCCCAGTTTCTGCTCCTACTTTATCTCTTGATTATGATCTGTCCACCTTCTACTTTTGTTCATTTCCCTTGTTTCTGTTCGTCTCTTTACCCCCAGTTTCTGCTCCTACTTTACCTCTTGATTATGATCTGTCCACCTTCTGCTTTTGCTCCTTTCCCTTGTTTCTGTTCGTCTCTTTACCCCCAGTTTCTGCTCCTACGTTACCTCTTGATTATGATCTGTCCACCTTCTGCTTTTGCTCCTTTCCCTTGTTTCTGTTCGTCTCTTTACCCCCAGTTTCTGCTCCTACTTTATCTCTTGATTATGATCTGTCCACCTTCTACTTTTGTTCATTTCCCTTGTTTCTGTTCGTCTCTTTACCTCCAGTTTCTGTTCCTACTTTACCTCTTGATTATGATCTGTCCACCTTCTGCTTTTGCTCCTTTCCCTTGTTTCTGTTCGTCTCTTTACCCCCAATTTCTGCTCCTACTTTACCTCTTGATTATGATCTGTCCACTTTCTGCTTTTGCTCCTTTCCCTTGTTTCTGTTCGTTTCTTTACCCCCAGTTTCTGCTCCTACTTTACCTCTTGATTATGATCTGTCCACCTTCTGCTTTTGCTCCTTTCCCTTGTTTCTGTTCGTCTCTTTACCCCCAGTTTCTGTTCCTACTTTACCTCTTGATTATGATCTGTCCACCTTCTGCTTTTACTCCTTTCCCTTGTTTCTGTTCATCTCTTTACCCCCAATTTCTGCTCCTACTTTACCTCTTGATTATGATCTGTCCACCTTCTACTTTTGCTCATTACCCTTGTTTATGTTCGTCTCTTTACCCCAGTTTCTGTTCCTACTTTACCTCCTGATTATACTCTATCCACCTTGTGTTTTTATTCCTTGCCCTTGTTTATGTTTGTCTCTTAACCCCCTCCCCTGTTTCTGCTCCTACTTAACTCCTGACTATACTCTCGTCCACCTTCTGTTTTTAAATTACCCTTGTTTATGTTCGTCTCTTTACCCCAGTTTCTGCTCCTACTTTACCTCCTGATTATGCTCTGTCCCCCCTTCTATTTTTACTCATTACCCTTGTTTCTGTTTGTCTCTCTACCATTCCTCTTTGCTGTTCTACTTTCTATTTCTGTGCCTATTTTTACCCCTGTTTCTGCTCCTCAACGCCATGATTTCACTCATTTACCTTCTTTTCTGCTCGGTTACCCCCTGTTTCTGCTCCTCAACGCAATCTGAAATACACAGGGTGTTGAAGGAACATAAACAGATGGCTATGGAGAAGAACTTGCTGACATGTATTTCATTTATGGAAGAGCAAAAGGCAGTGGAAGGAAAGTTATAAGGTTTAATCAGTCAAAATATACAAATCTAGTCTTGCAGGTAATGCTCCCTTTAAAGCAGATTATTGAAATTATTCAGTCAAAATATAATTTACGATGCCATCTAGCTTATACCATGTTTATGAGAAATCACCAACGTTTGCAGGAACAGGTTGTCTACAACAAAACTTCAAAAGTATGCCCTTGAGTTCGATTCTAGCCGGTTGCACTGACTAACATATCTAGGCTTGTAACTACCAAACGGAATGTTTCCGGACATAGGTTCCTATATGAAAGTTGTTCATAATTGTCTCCTTTATCATCCCTAAGAGTTTGTAACTTAGTGACTGAATCACCCTGTATAGAGTGCACAATGAGTCAAAGAGTGCCTAAGTTTACAGATCCGTCTTGGTTCCAACTCTCATAAAGCCAAGCCAATAACAATACTTTCTCTTTACATTTTTTCCCAGTCAAAATTGAAGCCATAATTTGATCGGATAAATACAACACGGGTTACCGCGAACAGTTCTGTGTTTAACGCATAGCATAAGTATGTGCCATTTACATTGAATCGTTCACGCATATCCTTCGTCCCGTCATTGTCTCTGAAGATAATTGACATCCTGAATCCAGTAAGCATTCTACTGTCTGAATAATCATTGTTTACAATGCAAAATCGAAGATCTGGCGCGCCAAGTAACCACTCCTTGGAATAGGAAGCAGTCTTAACATGCCGGCCAGTGATTCACACTGTAAATTTAGAGAGAACCTCAACATCGTAGCGGACTTCCGGGACGCGTTCCATTAGCATACAAATTATAGATTAATAACTTGGGACACCGACCTTTCAACATCACAGCGCTGGAATTTGGAACAACTGGCACAAGTGTCTGTCTCATTTCAGATGTTTACAATGCAGCGCAGTTCGAACTTTTTGAAAAGCAACAGACTACTGGCTGAAGGTGCCGGGTTCAAGTCTAGATGGAGATGATTTTTCATCTCGCAGTAACTTCCAAAGAATTCTGCGGGATATCAGTTTTTTCCCAGGGTAACTGCCGGCGGAAATATTTGTTGAACACTGTTTGGTGGGATTTTTTTTGGCCTTAATTTCCAGAACAACTCCAGGATTTACTCGGTCCCTTATGAATTTAGAAATCGGGTTTTTTCATGAGGTCGAAGCAGAAGAGCCCAGGTTCAAGTCCGTGAGGAATTCCAATTTTTTTTCAAGTAGTAACTTGCATATTGGCTTTGACGTTCACTTAGCCTGTTACACATTTCAGCTCCTGATCTTTTAGGCGACCTTTCAACATCAAGCGCTGGAATTTGGAACAACTAGCACAAGTGTCTGTCTCATTTCAGATATTTACAACGCAGTGCAGTTCGAACTTTTTGAAGAGCAACAGACTACTGGCTGAAGGTGCCGGGTTCAAGTCTAGATGGAGATGATTTTTAATTTCGTAATAACTTCCAAAGAATTCTGCGGGGTATCCGTTTTTTTTTTCTCCAGAATAACTGCCAGCGCAAACATTTGTTGAACACTGTGTGGTGGGATATTTTTTTTTTTGCATTAATTTTCAGAACATCTCCAGGATTTACTCGGTCCCTTATGAATTTAGAAATCGGGTTTTTCACGAGGTTAACGAGAGGTTGAAGCAGAAGACCCTGGGCTCAGGTCCGAGCAGAATTGGAATTCTTTATAAAGTATTAACTTCCATAATGGATTTGACGTTCACTTAGCACAGGCGTTCTCAATCCGGTGCTCTTTTAATGACATTTGGTGCTCTCGTCATGCGAGTAAGAAAGTGCTCGCGAGCACGAACGCTCCTGAGGTCCTTTTTTCAATTCAAACTTTGTTATACGAGTCGGAACAAATAATCCATTTTGAATTCATTTTTTTTTTTTACTTTTCATGTTATTTAGCCTATTTTCTTAATAATTTGCTTTCGTCAATTATATTATATGCCTTTTTTTTTCTTCCCTTTTTTTCCCGGAAAGTATCTTCTCAAATCTGAACTCTGTATTCGATATACACACTGGTACCATTTTGAATTTCAAGAAGATTTCTGTCTTTTATTTTCATGGCAGTCATAGGCTAGAAACTTAGTTGTATAAATACGAATTTGAAAATTCTATCAAAATTTAAGAGCTGCTATGGAAGCTCGAGGTCTTCTTGCATTCTTTTCTTCCCAAACTGGTCTATGCTTTGCGAAAAAAAAAAAGTATAATTGCTACATTCAATCAGTAGATGCAGTACATAGCTCAATGAGTTTTACGTAATATTATTTTTATTTATTTATTTATATAATCTATCTATCTATCTATCTATCTATCTATCTATCTATCTATCTATCTATCTATCTATCTATCTATCTATCTATCTATCTTATCTGTCTGTCTGTCTATCTATCTGTCTACCTATCTATCTCTCTATCTATCTATCTATCTATCTATCTATCTATCTATCTATCTATCTATCTATCTATCTATCTATCTATCTATCTATCTATCTATCTATCTATCTACCTACCTACCTACCTACCTATCTATCTATCTATCTATCTACCTTATCTATCTGTCTGTCTATCTATCTATCTATCTACCTTATCTCTCTGTCTGTCTGTCTGTCTATCTGTCTACCTACCTATCTATCTCTCTATCTATCTGTCTGTCTGTCTGTCTGTCTGTCTGCCTACCTACCTAGCTATCTATCTATCTATCTATCTATCTATCTATCTATCTATCTATCTATCTATCTATCTATCTATCTATCTATCTATCTATCTATCTATCTACCTACCTGTCTGTCTATCTATATATCTATCTGTCTGTCAGTCTGTCTGTCAGTCTGTCTGCCTGTCTATCTGTCTGTCTGTCTATCTATCTATCTATCTACCTACCTACCTACCTACCTACCTATCTATCTATCTGTCTATCTATCTATCTATCTATCTATCTATCTATCTATCTATCTATCTATCTATCTATCTATCTATCTATCTATCTATCTATCTATCTATCTACCTACCTACCTGTCTGTCTATCTATATATCTATCTGTCTGTCAGTCTGTCTGTCAGTCTGTCTGCCTGTCTATCTGTCTGTCTGTCTATCTATCTATCTATCTATCTATCTATCTATCTATCTATCTATCTATCTATCTATCTATCTATCTATCTATCTATCTATCTATCTATCTACCTACCTATCTATCTATCTGTCTATCTATCTATCTACCTACCTACCTATCTATCTATCTATCTATCTATCTATCTGTCTATATCTATTCTGTCTGTCTTCGGATTTTCAGCAGCTTAATGAAATTATTGTCTAAAAATGGATTCAGTGTCCATCTGTGACAGTAGTACAGGGTAATTGTGTCAGTTTCTTCCAGAAAATACTCCATTTTAAATGGCTATAGTGTATATTTCCACAGCTGCTACATGTACGAAATTGATCAGAACAAAGGCTAAAATTTACCCTGTATTCTTCCTTGCAGAATTCACGTACGGAAGGTAGCCTAAATTGCTTTGATGTAATATTGTACTAATCGTTTAACAGATATGTCATTGAAAATAATCATTGCCATATCTACGAATTGTATAAACTAAAATATGATTTTATTATAATCTTCTTCATAGTAACACCACTTGTTGGTTAGCGGGATTTTCCAATTTGTCTTTTCTCCACGCGTTTCTTGCCGTCCTCGAACTTGCATTATGTCTGCAAGGTCATACTTATAAAATGTACATTAGCGTTAATATGCTTGATCCTTACAGACAGGGTTCCACCGTAATTTGTCTTTTTTGCAAACCATGCTCTGTATCCTCAAGCTTACAACAGAACGAGCATTATGCCATAATAGTATTCAGTGCTCAGGGATTTCAACCACTGTTCTTTAGCTCTCCGTCCCATAACTTTATAGAATAGATAAGTTGTGTCCGTTTCTGAAAGCAAATCTACGTATCCAATAGCTACGCATTCGATAGTACGCTTCAAATTTGGCCACTAGATTGTGACACGTGTTTCCTGGGGCCTGTTTCTCAAAAATACTAGTTTAATAGTTCACCAGTAACTAGTTACCAGAGTATATTTCACCAGCTCTAGTAGATTCTGTTTCTCAAACTATTTCACCCGTCTAGTAACTTGTGACAATTTTTCACTAGTCACATGATCTCTTTCACTAGTCAGCTGATTGAGTTCATTTGTTTATACCCATTGGTAGGTATTGTTATTTGAGGTTAGGAGGCTAAGTTGTTTGTGTTTTGGTTCTTACTTCTCTCTTTTCTTGAAATTCCATCAATTGAAAGCAAATTAACTATACTCAATATGATTAATGACTCAAAGAATATATCATTCGGTGCGTTTTCAAGCATAATAACAAAAATGATAAAGTAAACGACTGGACAAAAAAATTTGTAATATGTGAGGCTATGGAACTGATACTTCAGAACAAAGATTATGCATACCTGAGGGACACTTACTTGCCCAACATTACGAGAGCAATTTTGACGAGTACCAATTCAAGTACACAGTATCATAATATGAACACATTATGTAGCTAGTGAGTCTACTGGCGACATGGATGCCACTTATGACTTGAAAAATTCGCTATTTTTTTCTTCAGTTTTACGTTTCATCTATTCATAAATTAGTGTCGTTTTGTATTTAATTTGTAAGCTAAAGTTGACATTGTCAGAAGAACTGGCAGTGGAGAAGGAAAGCCAGCAAAAATTACTGCAGTTGATGAATTGGTATTAGATTATTAGCAAAAAAATTCTGCATGTGTTGCTGGTCTAGGGCAGAAAAACCAGATGGCATTGGAAAATAATCAACATCCCGATTTGTAGAGCAATTTGTATTTGAAGCTTTGCTGATAATGCATGACTTCTATTTCTTTGTCTTGTTATGGCAAGTCCCACTATATTTAACAACTCTCCAAGCTTTTCAGCACTTTATTTAAACCATTCATTATATTTAAACAATGCTCCCGTAAAGGAATAATAATTGTTCCTTCTCGATATAGTTTTAGCTCTTCTCACAACAACTTCTTTACTACTTCAATCGAAATCACTAAACCACATTTATTAAAAAAATAACTACAATATTTTGTTTTGGTTATCTGAGAAAGATTGCCACTGGTAACTGATAATATAGAAATCACCAATCTTTAGAGTCTTGTAGGAATATTCCTGTTGAATACTAGTATAATCAACTAGATTAGCATTTTGAGAAACAGAATCACTTATGAACTGGTGAAATCGACCAATGGTACTAGTCTGTGAACTGGTAACTACTACTTTACCCTTGTAGTTTCTAGAAACAAAGACTTGTAAATTAAACTAATATTACTACTGTACAGACTAGTATTACTAGTCCGTGAGTTTTGAGAAACAGGCCTCTGTTTGATATGAGCAGTCTCGCAAACGCAGTGAATTTGAACTTCAATTTAGCGACAAAATTAACTTCTCACGGGACAAAAATTTATTATAATCATTGATTACTCAGGTATATTAAAGTACTTCAGCAAACTTTCTTCAAGGCCTTCCATGAATTCAAGGTGCCAACACTAACTGTATGTATTATTTCTCGCTGTAAAAATGAGAAACAAACGTGAAAGAAATTTTTACGATTTTAAGAATAATTTAGTTATGGAAATACTTTTTCCACAACTTCCTATTTCAACTAATATGAAGGCTTGAGAACTACTTCTGACTTGGGAAAATGATTTGAGATATAATACTAATAATAATAATAATAATAATAATAATAATAATAATAATAATAATAATATTTACTTACTGGCTTTTAAAGAACCCAGACGTTCATTGCCGCCCTCACATAAGCCCGCCACTAGTCCCTATCCTGAGCAAGATTAATCCTCTCTCTATCATCATATTCCACCTCCCTCAAATCCATTTTAATATTATCTTCCCATCTACGTCTCGGCCTCCCCAAAGGTCTTTTTTCCCTCCGGCCTCCCAACTACCACTCTATATGCATTTCTGGATTCGCCCGTACGTGCTACATGCCCTGCCCATCGTAAACGTCTGGATTTAATGTTCCTAATTATGTCAGATGAAGAATACAATGCGTGCAGTTCTGTGTTGTGTAACTTTCTCAAACACCCTTAATCTCTGTTCCTCTCTCAAAGTGAGAGTCCAAGTTTCACGACCATAATTGTTTTATAAATTCTAACTTTCAGATTTTTTGACAGCAGACTGGATGATAAAAGCTTCTCAACCGAATAATAACAGGCATTTCCCATATTTATTCTGTGTTTAATTTCCTCCCGAGTGTCATTTATATTTGTTACTGTTGCTCCCAGGTATTTGAATTTTTCAACCTCTTCAAAGGATAAATTTAACAATAATAATAATAATAATAATAATATAATAATAATAATAATAATAATAGGCTAATCTTTATTTTACCTACTAGAGCTAAGACTTTCTCTTGTACTCGGCCAGATCTAATACAATTAATATAAATGCATAAGTAATAATAATAATAATAATAATAATAATAATAATAGATTCGTTATGAAATACTATTAGTGAAGCTTATCTAAGTTACCAGTTAAGCTGAATATATTAGAAATGCAAAGATAATTACTTAAAGCTATCATTTATAAAGTAAAAATACAATTATTTAGATGCTTTAATATAATCACTGTTCAACATATTAAGAGAGAATCAATTCAGTAAACTAGTCTGAAAAAACTGATAATATTAAACATTCCTTATTAGTATTACATTTATGAGCGAATGTAATTGACTATGCTTGTTGAATAATCCACAAACGATTAGGGAAAACACGGGAATTTTGCACGAAGCAGGTAGAGAGATAGGTTTGGAAGTAAATCCCAAAAATACAAAGTATATGATCATGTCTCGTGACCAGAATATTGTACGAAATGGAAAGATAAAAATTGGAAATCTATCCTTTGAAGAGGTGGAAAAATTCAGTATCATGGAGCAACAGTAACAAATATAAATGACACTCAGGAGGAAATTAAACACAGAGTAAATATGGGAAATTCATGTTATTATTCGGTTGAGAAGCTTTTTCATCCAGTCTGCTGTCAAAAAATCTGAAAGTTAGAATTTATAAAACAGTTATATTACCGGTTGTTCTGTATGGTTGTGTAACTTGGACTCTCACTTTGAGTGAGGAACAGAGGTTAAGGGTATTTGAGAATATGGTGATTAGGAAAGTATTTGGGGCTAAGCGGGATGAAGTTACAGGAGAATTGAGAAAGTTACACAGCGCAGAACTGTACGCATTGTATTCTTCACCTGACATAATTAGGAACATTAAATCCAGACGTTTGAGATGGGCAGGGCATGTAGCACGTATGGGCGAATCCAGAAGTAGACCGAGACGTAGATGGGAGGATAATATTAAAATGGATATTAGGGAGGTGGGTTATGATGGTAGGGACGGGATTAACTTTGCTCAGGATAGGGACCGATGGTGGGCTTATGTGAAGGCGGCAAGGAACTTTCGGGTTCCTTAAAAGCCATAAATAATTAAGTTGAATTGGGGAATTGTACATTTTATTTTTGAAAGACGTTACCGTCCGACATATAGATATAGAGAGTTAAATATAATGCAATTGATGGAAAATGTGTGCAGTTAGCCCTATTCTCTGGGAAACAAGGATCTTTAGCATCATCTTTATCCATTAAATTTGTGACACACGCAAGGATTTGAAACCGGTCCCCGTCCTGGAAAGACGGTGGTGCGTCGTGGAAGATGCAAATGCACTGCGACTCCGCTCTGACCGAGCCTCCACTGTGCTGCTGACGTCAAAAGCCGCTGAACGAAATCGCGCACGTCTCCCGCTTGCTTAACAGCCCACAAATCAACTGTTGGCAGCAGTTCAAGAACAAACGAGAGCCTATTTGTTCTCTCGTGTATTATTTCGACTAGACTCCTCCGGGAACACAGTGGAATTTGTTGGGGGAGACGGGCAAGTTCGCCACGTTAAGGAAATGGATTATATACAAGCAGTAAATCATATTTGAGAGAAAAATTACTCCAACGTAACATCTGATATAGCCGGCCGTGATATTCGCTGAAAATAAAGCACATAGCTTCAGTGGTTGTCTGTGTATTGACCTGTGTAAGTTGTCTTAAGTTTTTCGATCCACAAAAGGTCTTAATGAGAGATAATGGGTGGTATGCATGAAGTTTTTTTAGTATTACCTTTTGCTTTGACTACAGACGATACTGGAAGTAGAAGTACTGTATTCCAACCAGGAGAAAGTCTCAGGGGAATGAGACGCAGCGGGGTAATGCTATGAATGAATGTTGATGTCATAAGGTCACACACGTGGGTACACGCATTTCCATTGGCTAACACTCAAAACACAAATGATAACGCTGTTACACACATACTTATACTACCCTAGTTGTCCACACCTGTGGAGTAACGGTCAGCGCGTCTGCCGCGAAACCAGGTGGCCCGGGTTCGATTCCCGGTCGGGGCAAGTTACCTGGTTGAGGTTTTTTCCGGGGTTTTCCCTCAACCCAGTATGAGCAAATGCTGGGTAACTTTCGGTGCTGGACCCGGGACTCATTTCACCGGCATTATCACCATCTCATTCAGACGCTAAATAACCAAAGATGTTGATAAAGCGTCGTAAAATAACCTACTGAAAAAATAAAAAAAACTACCCTAGTTACAAAATTAGATCACGGTTAATCTCCTGGTCTTTTAATCCCTCCATACAGGAAATAACATGCAGGAGACCGCATGTTTTTAAACTGACGTTATAACGGTAATATTATCTATCTACTCGCTCCAATAGATGACGCAATAGTAAGCACATTCCTTTCACAGTTAATCTCCTTGTTGGAGAACAGAATATACAGTCAAATCTATATACAGTGAACTCGGTTATAGTGAACATAGAGTGTGTGTTCTGAAATTGTATACTGTGTTTTTGTGTGTCCACATCCAAATGAAATTCTCAATGCACAGTTCAATTTCAGAGCACACTCTTTGACTCCACATTACACTACACAAACACGCCCCCACAGGAAACGAAACAAAAGGCGCCAAGGCCAGCTACAACCAGTTCTGAAGAAGGTCAATAGCAGACCGAAACATGTTAACCAGGGACAGTAAAATTTAACACGAGAAAGACATAGGCTATAATACATATTAACAATAACAAAAATTAATTAACAGATAAAATTCCAGTTATCTCAAAATCGAGTAATCCATTAGATTAGATTAGATTAGATTAGATTTATTTATTTAACCTGGTAGAGATAAGGCCGTCAGGCCTTCTCTGCCCCTCTACCAGGGGATTACAACTATAACATGAACAATAAGATTACAATTAATATTAAATTTACAATTACAATTACAGTAAAAATTAAAAATTAAAGTACGACAAGAATACCTGATTAATGAAAGCTAGACATTTTATCATAGAAGTTAAGAACAAAGAATATTTTTGTATTTACTAAATTACAAATTAAACCTACAATAACAAAATTCTATAGTGATGAAATTACCGGATATTGAGATATTTTGTGGTAGATTAAAAGAACTATTTACAAGAAACCATGTCTGAACGAGTCTCAATTACTGACCAAGTGCCTAGTAAGTTTGCGTTTGAATTGAATTTTATTTCGACAGTCCCTGATGCTAGCAGGTAGCGAGTTCCAGAGTCTTGGCAGGGCTATTGTGAAAGAGGATGAGTATGAAGAGGTGCGATGGGATGGTATTGTTAGTATTGTTTCATGGCGAGAGCGTGTGTTCAGATTGTGGTGGGAAGAAAGGTAAGTGAAGCGAGACGACAGGTACGAAGGAATAGAAGAGTTCAAGATTTCGAAGAGAAAGAGAAGTGAATGTAAATTTCTTTTCTTATCTAGTTTAAGCCAACCTATTGCTTCCAGGGATGGGGTAATATGATCATATTTACGAACATTGCTTACAAAACGTACACACAAATTATGAGCACGTTGAAGTTTCATTTTGTTGTCGCTGGAAAGGTCAGTCAGTAAAATGTCAGCATAGTCAAAATAGGGAAATACAAGGGTCTGCACAAGGGACTTTTTTAAGCAAGAGGGAAGATGAACATTTATCCTTTTTAGCACATGAATAATAGAATATACTTTTCTGCAGGTTTCTGTGATTTGCATGTCCCAGTTGAGATTATTATCCATGTGAATGCCAAGATTTTTTACCGAAGAACTGAAAGGGATATGCACTGTACTTACTTTAACGGGGGAAATGTCATACAAAAATTGATCATATAATTTTTCTAGTTATAGATCCTACCGGTATATAACTGTCTCTATCACTATATGTCTGTGTTGTAAATTGAATTGAATTAAATTATAATCACGTTTTGATAGATCTCGTCTTTCCTTGTGGGACTTTCTACCGCGAATTTGCATAAATTCTGCCTTTTTTGAACCGTACAAATGCTTGTGCTAAGCTAACGAAGCCTCATACAAGGCAGATTACGGTTTTCTAAAGGCTGGTTCACAATAAACCGGGAACGAGAACCAGAATGAAAACGAGAAGCAGAGGACGTGAATATGAAAATTTTTGATTCACAATAAACCGAGAACATAGACGACTATGCATATCGATATGTATGTCAATAACGATATGTAAAGTCGATATTACGCATTCTGATGTTATTTGTGTATAATTGATCAATGGCGTTCTCTCATGAGTACAAGGCAGCCAACATAAACATAGGTTAACGAACTTCAAAAATTCAACTGAAACATTTCATTAGGTACGGTACTATAAATATGCCCATGCATCTTTATTATCACAGCCTATTTTAAGTCTGCCATGACGTAAAATAATTAGAGAAGGAACATTTGTAATAGAACAAAAATGAACACAACAGTAGTTATTGAATTGAAGCGTGAATATGTAGTGTGTAATACAACCAATACAGTAATAAAATATGATTCGCTTACGATCGGTGTTCAAAGATGCAGCTATTGAAAGCCACGTATTCTCCTTCATTTTCTCATCTTTATACGAGGCGCGCCGCTTATCGTAAACGTGAGGATTTCAATATTAGAATCTCAACAAATAAAACTTGCTCCATGATGCACAGCACAGAACAAAATAATGCATAGGTTATGTCACGGTCTTCTTGCTACAAAAATATACGGCGACAAAATAGCATTTAGATGGCAATAGAATGAATCTAGTGGGCTGTGATCGGAAACGTGAACGCTAAAGTTGAAACTTGGCCAACTCTCGTGGCTCCGACTTCTCGTGGCTCCGACTTAAAGAACGTAGAACTTTACACTCTTTGTCTTTACTCTTTCGAATTCTGCACACTTCAACACCAAATTACCTTTCGTCTCGTTTCTCTTATCTATACTCTAACCACGACGTAAATACCAGATCACTTATCTGTGGCACGCTAAGTATACCTCTTCATAGAACATCTTGTTATTCATCATCTTTTACAATATCCACCTCGCGTCAATGGAATTCCTTGTCACAAAGTATTAGGGACTGCAAGACAATAAACACCTTTAAGAACAGCTTAAAAGATAACCTTATTAGCATTTCACTCCAATCATACTGATTTAAACTATCACTGACTACATTGTTACTTTTTTCTTTAGACATCATCCTGATTGTGCTGTATTTTAATTGTCTCGTAATAATCTCTTTCTATTATCTAATATTATTTGAAATATATTAACATTCTATGTATTTTAGCTTAATTCTGCTACACAGTTTATTTCAGTGTTTAATTAATAGTTCATAGTATTTTGTTGTTTAATTTGTAAATAACTTTTGTATACATGTAACTCTCATCTAAATCAAATTGTTGGATTCTTTGTAAGTTCATGCATATGTATATACACTTTTTGCTGGTTGAGTGGAAGAGAAGGCCTTACGGCCTTAACTCTGCCAGCTAAAATAAATCATTATTATTATTATTATTATTATTATTATTATTATTATTATTATTATTATTATTATTATTATTATAACTCTCCGTTCCCGATCTCGGGCTCCGGGAAGCTTTTCGTTAATTGTGAATGCTCACATTTAAATGTATACATGTTAACAATTTTACCGTTTTCGTTTTCGTTCCGATTCTCGTTTCCGGTTTAATGTGAACCTTAATTCGGAACGCTCTGTCGCACTGTGGGCTCGAACTAAACCTCCCGCGGGCCGCTGATTGGGAATCGCTGCTCTAAGCGATAGCACATGTTGAACTGTACGCTGACACGTTCTGTCAGCAGAGTGACCTCTTCTTACAAATGGATATCAAAATAATTCTTACAACGAACATGCGTTCCAGCTGCGGGACGCAGGAAGATATAAATATTTCCTTCTGCGATGATGAGTTTTGCAAACACTCGAACGCTGCACGCACGCAGCTGCCTGAATTAGGCGCTGGCGAATACGATTAGGCGTGGTATTTCGGCTTCTTTGTCGAGCGCGGAGAGAATCCGTTTAACACACATCCGGCGTCAAGAGTGCAGTTGCATTCAACATGGCTTGTATGCAGTCGGATACCGTTATGACTTGCTATTCATAGATTACTGACGAAGTGGGTCGTACCACAGCTACAAAGAATAGTAATATGCGTTACAAGAGCGGTATGTTGATGTTTTCATGTTCAAGAAAAAGATTGAAAAAGCGAAACGTAGTTGAGCTTTTTTAATTTCCGAGAATTCAAAGAAAACATACCGCTCGTGTATCGTACATTATTTTGTGCGAAGATCGTTTATTACATACCTGAAAGAGGAATTTCTAATTAGTTGCAATGAAATCTCCATGTTGGTTTCTGTTTAATGACGGCAACTTCGGAAAACCAAAATATCTTTCTTCAACATTGTTGCTATAAAATGTTTTCTGTGTTTGCTATACTCCAGCAGGCCGTGATATACGTCTGTCTTTTTTTTTCCCCCAGTCTATAAATGCGAACTTAAAACAAACGGTAAGGTTATGTAATGATTTATTTTTCATTTTAATATTTTAACAATATTATTTATATAACATATTGCAGTAATAACATCGGAATCTGGAATCTTGTTGATTTTTTTCACGGCTTCCTTAATGTTACTTGCATTACAAATGCAGTAACTTTTGTGGTGTTGTAGAGTTTACTCAATTTTTGCAAATATTTAAAACAATAATTAACAGTGCAATTTAGGTGAAATTGCAGTGGTAAGTTTCCAATTTATAATTATTACTATGTTAAACGTCTCTAAAAATAATACGTTAAAAGCCTAAAGCAGTAAAATGAATATGGCGCTTAAGCGGTAAGAAGAGGGAAATTATGTGTGTTACGTTGGGAATACTGAATGTGGTATTTCACACTTACCGCGTATTGGTTTTGTGCGGAAAGCAAGCAAATACGCACGATCTCGCACAAAATTTTCAATGTAAATGTGTTAATTTCATTTAAAAGCACCATTATTAGGGGTGGTAATTTTTCGCAAGAGCGATAAAATGGTAAATGACTGTCAAGACCTGTGCTTTTTTACTTCCATTTATCACGACGTTGTAATGAACCTTGAATATGCGATAAAATATGAAATTTGTACTAGAATGTTATATAAATGCGAAATCTACGATTTTTCAAATAAAATAGCTCAGTAGATATGATTATGTATATGATTATGTCTCGTGTACGAAATGAAAATATAAAAATTGGAAATTTATCTTTTGAAGAGGTGGAAAAATTCAAATACCTGGGAGCAACAGTAACAAATATAAATGATACTCGGGAGGAAATTAAACACAGAATAAATATGGTAAATGCCTGTTATTATTCGGTTGAGAAGCTTTTATCATCCAGTCTGCTGTCAAAAAATCTCAAAGTTAGAATTTATAAAACAGTTATATTACCGGTTGTACTTTATGGTTGTGAAACTTGGACTCTCACTTTGAGAGATTAACAGAGGTTAAGGGTGTTTGAGAATAAGGTCTTAGGAAAATATTTGGGGCTAAGACGGATGAAGTTACAGGAGAATGGAGGAAGTTACACAACACAGAACTGCACGCATTGTATACTTCACCTGACATAATTAGGAACATTAAATCCAGACGTTTGAGATGGGCAGGGCATGTAGCACGTATGGGCGAATCCAGAAATGCATATAGAATGTTAGTTGGGAGGCCGAGACGTAGATGGGAAGATAATATTAAAATGGATTTGAGGGAGGTGGGATATGATGATAGAGGTTGGATTAATCTTTCTCAGATAGGGACCAATGGTGGGTTTATGTGAGGGCGGCAATGAACCTCCGTGTTCCTTAAAAGCCAGTGAGTAAGTAAGTAGATATAATTTAAATAGGAGAATTCAAATTACAGAACAAAAAGTAGAGGTGAGTTCTAGGATTTCTTTCAGTGGTGTCTCTGATTCATGAACTTGATTAACAAGGTAATAATTAATTAGTATCTATGATTTTAATTCAATACACTCTACCCCATTATCTCTTGGCCGAGTTGCCTCATGAGTGATGCCTTGTTGGGTAACTTGCGGGGTCCAGAGCTGTCTTCGGACAGTTGGATAAACAACTTATATTTTCAAATGACATAGCTCATCTTCGTACATTAAACTGGATTCCATGTTTTCCTCCAGAACGCTTCCCGTGAATACAGGAGACGAGCTCGTTGTTAATATACATCCTACGGTTTCGTCAGTGAGTTCTGCAAATATCAATCTGTACATTCTGTCAATTTTATATATTTTTCATGTAATAACAATTCGAATTTGATGGTAACGTTTTGACTATTATTTTTCATACAGTCAGGAAGCTGTGTGTTTGGTTTTACAACTTTTCATACCCTCAGGCTGTAGATGATTTTTCTCCATATTCAGTTTACAGCATTTTACAACACTAATGTTAACACAAAGTGCTCTTAGAATTGAGGTATTTTCATCATTCTTGAACGAAAATGAAGCTGATTAACGTAGCTAAGTGCCAAACTACAAACTGTGTCTTTACTACATGAGAAAGTTAGTTTAAAACTTCAGAATCTTAAAATTTTTATTTTTATGTTTGAAATTTTCAAAAAAATAAAATGACATCTTTTCCTTAATGGGGTAAGATAGGAAAAGAATATTGTTTTCATAGCGTATTCTGTGTTCGTTCAGGAGTAAAAGAGTGAAAGAATTTTTTTTCTAACGTAAAAACTATGAGCCAAAGACTAAAAGAAAAATACATTTCAGTTTTCTCTTTAAAAAATTGCTCTCCCCCCCCCCCTTGCACTCCAAAAAATATTTGCGGGGTTTAGTTTGTATGAAAATCCTTAATTTTGTGTCGAGTAATCAGGAAAAACAAGTTTTTAAAAATTTGATAAAAATTGCAAATTTTTCTCCCAAGGGTAGATAAGTATCTTAAATGACTAAAAAAAATCACCTTAAAATAATAAAGACCAAAAATTGCCCTCCAAATATAAAAAAAATTACGTAAAAGGTTAAAACAGCCAAAAATTACAAGAAAAAATGTCGTAAAAACTGTACATTTCTCTAACTACCAGCTCGTATCCAGTTGTAATATATTTACGGGCGTTGCAAAGGATGTAAAGAAAAAACATGACGTCATCAAAATCCACGCGCTATCATTAGTATCCCCGTCGTATTATTTTTGCATCGAGTTTTACTCAAGTCTTGCTTCTCCATCTTTGAGGAATCTTCCAAGTTACCTTATCCTATTGGCTTTATATAGTTTTTTTTTTTTTTTTTTTTTTTTTTGAATAACGCATAATTGTACTTAAAATTAAATGAGCGAATTTAAAAAAAAAAAATGCTGAGACAAGTCAAACCTTGTATTTCGAAAGAAATATTCTTATGGAAGCACAATATTTTTTCGAGTATTGTTGTGAGTTGTGACGTCATCGTACATACTTTAAATAATCATGGTTATGATTGGTGATGAACAGTGGCGTAGCATGAAATTTTGAGCAGGGGAAGCTAATTCAAGTTGTCTTTCATGCAATATGAGAAAACGTATTACAAAAATATAGTCTTAAAATAAATAGTAATCAATGTCAAGTCAGCAGTCGAAGATTGGTTGGAACATCGTAAGTAACACCAATAAGGCATGACCTCAAATGGTACGTAGTAAAATATGATTTTACGGTTTACATATATCTCTATAACAAATAGACACGTATACGTATAACATTAGCTGACTCCCTGTCATAATTGGAGGCATCACAATATTAACGGTCAATAGATACAGTACGTAAGTATGCGTCTGTGTTTTGGTTGTGTCCTTCATTGACACCAAGGGAGTCGGTCATTTGTTTTTTAGATCACACTTTTGTTCGTAAGTCAGTCTTGATAATAGAATTGTCCTAAAAATTCAAGTAAATTGGTGTCAGGAACTGTTATTTCAATCATTATTTATTATATCAGCCACAATGCACACTAACACTTCAACTGAACACAACTGACGAAAAGGGATAACTCGGAAACTACTAATTTTCTATGTAAAAGCTAGCTTCTTACTAGCCTTGCGACCAGGATAGTTTAGTTAGAAAGGGATGGAAAATCTGTGGGGTGGGTTACACAGAAGAATGAGTGAAAGAAACCAGTCTGCTTGGAAGCTGGTGTGTGTAAGCTTCTTGTTTACTGCTGCATCACGAATCATCCTGAGCTGCCGCATCGCAATATTTAACGCGTAAATATAAATTCTGTTAAAATTTATAAATAATTTTGTCCATAGACTGAAGGTTTATTATGAAATTATTATTAACTGGGGAAGCTAAGCTTTTTAGCTTACATTGACGCTACGCCACTGGTGATCAAGCACATTCTTAAACGTAGTGGTGACAATCATCAGTACCGCCAGCGTCAGGCACTGGGCCCTTTGGCTCATTCCGTCCTCATTCTTGAACCAATATTTGAAATTCACGAGTAACGGGACTGACTCCGTGGTCAGATGGGGAAAATAAGGCGAAGCCACTCTTTAAAGACAGCTCAGAGCAAACACAAAGCAGGGGACACACGTCTAGGTCTCTGTAAGAGGGAGGGGAGGGGGAGATCTTCATTTCCTTTCTCAAGTCTATAGTGAGGATCACTTAAGAATAGTTCCTTAAAATACTAATTTACCAATTCTTCGCCTCAAAAGTCAGACACTAGTACAATCGAGAGATAAAACACCTCATTGAAACGTGGCTGAAGACCATAAGAATTTAATGGCCTTTACTTTCTTGTCACAAAACATACCGACGACAATTTTGCTGTGAAGCTGACATTACTTATAAGTAGACATCGGAATTTTAGACACCTAAAATAGCCCTGAATTTATCAAAATAGGCACTAGAAAAAGACAATTTCAGGCAGCTGAATTATGTTATGCAGCTAAAATGTAATTTCTATCCATACAAAGTACAGTAACTATAAAAATGCTATTAATTGGTATTAGACATTACGGTATACAGTGACAAAACCCCGTAAAAAAATATTGCTGTTAGAAACTTTATTTTTGTTAAGTCTCAAATTATGAATACCGGTACGTAGTCATTAAAGAATTTATCGGCATCATTGCTCTAAGCCTGCTAATACACAAGTGATCATATTACAATTAAATTAATTAATTTACCAATGAATTTACAATTAACACATTATTCATAATTGACATTGGAATACATAACCTTTTTCTCTATTTTCTGTAGTGAAATTTTGACTTTTCTTAGACACAATCATTTTATAAGCGAAAAAAAATATATTCCTAGTAATTTCGAAGCAATGGATACATTTTTAAACCTAGCAATATTTGCCTGGAAATATAAAAATTGGAAATTTATCTTTTGAAGAGGTGGAGAAGTTCAAATATCTTGGAGCAACAATAACAAATATAAATAATACTCGGGAGGAAATAAAGCACAAAATAAATATGGGAAATGCCTGTTATTATTCGGCTGGGAAGCTTTTATCATCCACTCTGCTGTCAAAAAATCTGAAAGTTAGAATTTATAAAACAGTTATATTACCGGTTGTTCTTTATGGTTGTGAAACTTGGACTGTCACTTTGAGAGAGGAACATAGGTTAAGGGTGTTTGAGAATAAGGTGCTTAGGAAAATATTTGGGGCTAAGAGGGATGAAGTTACAGGAGAATGGAGAAAGTTACACAACACAGAACTGCACGCATTGTATTCTTCACCTGACATAATTAGGAACATTAAATCCAGATGTTTGAGATGGGTAGGGCACGTAGCACGTATGGGCGAATCCAGAAATGCATATAGAGTGTTAGTTGGGAGGCCGGAGGGATAAAGATCTTTAGGGAGGCCGAGACGTAGATGGGAAGATAATATTAGAATGGATTTGAGGGAGGTGGGATATGATGATAGAGAATGGATTAATCTTGCTCAGGATGGGGATCAATGGCGGGCTTATATGAGGGCGGCAATGAACCTCCGGGTTCCTTAAAAACCAGTAAGTAAGTAAACAATATTTGCCGTGCCAATTTCTTTAGGGAGAACTACGTCCTCCCGATTCATCACATTCCTACAGTCTGCTCAAGTGCTCAACAAAATCACACCTTCCAAGAATTTCTTCATTCCTACAACCAAATGAACTATACCCACCCTATGACATTCAAAACCTTCTCTTTCACTGCTACAAGAAAATTTAAGAATATATACGTAACAAATTAGAAATAGGTAATTTTAGGCTCTAAAATCTTAAAAATGGGTTTCAATGGGCAAAATAGGCTTTTAGGCACTATAACACAGCTTTCAATCGTTCATATTGTATATAAAAAGTGAAGATATTTAACTAGTTTTAGTTTAAAATCCTACAGAAAAAAAATAGACATTTCACCTAAAATCCGAGGTCTAGTTATGAGACAGTATCTGTGTTAAATATGTACAGTAGATATCACTACGGTGACCAATGTGTACGCTAGACCAGACTTCTGGCTCCGCTTTTCTGAATGACCTCTGTAAAAAGAATACAGAAAGGGGAGACGGTATTATCGAAGAGACAACTAAAAGGAAAGGGTCGGATGGACGTGGGTGTAAACAGGGCATGACATGGGGGCGGATGTTACAGAATTCCTCCCTGCTGTTCTCCGTACCGCTCTAAGCTATATCCTACCTTTTAGAAGACAATAAACCACCCTCCAACCGCGACACCTACGCTGCTTCGCAGTAACTCTGTACTGAGGTGAAACAAATGCGTCACTGAGCGTCTGGCTAAGTTTTTTGTTTTAGATATAAAATCTGACGAAGTTACATACGCCTCCACGGATGAATCAAATTTCAGAGATTCTTACGCTCATGGAATCAGTGACCAATATCGTATAAGAATTCGTTCAATTTCAACCAATCACGGTCATCTATCACTGTAATATTGTCGAAATATTCTTGTCTCACCTGATTCACAATTGTTCGCATATTGTCTCACGTGATTCCAAATTGTCTGCATATTGACTCACCTGATTCACAATTGTTTGCATATTGACTCACCTGATTCACAATTGTTTGCATATTGTTGCACCTGATTCGTAATTGTCTGCATATTGTCTCACCTGATTCACAATTGTCTGCATATTGTCTCACCTGATTCACAATTGTTTGCATATTGTTGCACCTGATTCGTAATTGTCTGCATATTGTCTCACCTGATTCACAATTGTTTGCATATTGACTCACCTGATTCACAATTGTTTGCATATTGTTGCACCTGATTCGTAATTGTCTGCATATTGTCTCACCTGATTCACAATTGTCTGCATATTGTCTCACCTGATTCACAATTGTTTGCATATTGTTGCACTTGATTCGTAATTGTCTGCATATTGTCTCACCTGATTCACAATTGTTTGCATATTGACTCACCTGATTCACAATTGTTTGCATATTGTTGCACCTGATTCGTAATTGTCTGCATATTGTCTCACCTGATTTACAATTGTCTGCATATTGTTGCACCTAATTAGCAATTGTCTGCATATTGTTGCACCTGATTCTCAATTATCTGCATATTGTTGCACCTAATTCGCAATTGTCTGCATATTATTCACCTGATTCTCAATTGTCTGCATATTGTTGCACATAATTCGCAATTGTCTGCATATTATTCACCTGATTCTCAATTGTCTGCATATTGTTGCACATAATTCGCAATTGTCTGCATATTGTTGCACCTAATTCGCAATTGTTTGCATATTGTTGCACATAATTCGCAATTGTCTGCATATTGTTGCACATAATTCGCAATTGTCTGCATATTGTTGCACCTAATTCGCAATTGTCTGCATATTGTCGCACCTGATTCTTAATTGTCTGCATATTGTTGCACCTGATTCGCAATTGTCTGCATATTGTCGCACTTGATTCACAATTGCCTACACCTGATTCACAATTGTCTGCATATTTCGTACCTGATTCGCAATTGTCTGCATATTGTCGCACTTGATTCACAATTGCCTACACTTGATTCACAATTGTCTGCATATTTCGTACCTGATTCGCAATTGTCTGCATATTGTCGCACTTGATTCACAATTGCCTACACCTGATTCACAATTGTCTGCATATTTCGTACCTGATTCGCAATTGTCTGCATATTGTCGCACTTGATTCGCAGTTGTCTGCATATTGTCGTACCTGATTCGCAGTTGTCTGCATATTGTGGAATCTGATTCTCAGTTGTCTGCATATTGTGCACCTGATTCGTAATTGTCTGCATATTGTCGCACTTGATTCACAATTGCCTACACCTGATTCACAATTGTCTGCATATTTCGTACCTGATTCGCAATTGTCTGCATATTGTCGCACTTGATTCGCAGTTGTTTGCATATTGTCGTACCTGATTCGCAGTTGTCTGCATATTGTGGAATCTGATTCTCAGTTGTCTGCATATTGTGCACCTGATTCGTAATTGTCTGCATATTGTCGCATCTGATTTGCAATGGTTCCTGGTTAGTACGAGAATATTTAGAAGGCAGTGATATCATCCTCACTGAAACTCTGTATACAAAATAACGAGGAACATCAATACCTCATAAGTGTGTATTAAGATCCACAAGTAGGAGTGTGATTTTATGGTGGTTATTTTACCCTGGTTTCGATCAAAATGGTTTAATTTAGGTTAATATTACGTAAAAAAAAGCAATTTCATGCATATTTCGCAACTTAAGTCAACTTAAAATTAATAAAATGACTTTTTGTAAAATTGTTATTGGAACATTAACAGATAATTGTTTGCATGGTTAATTAAAACCATAATTCAATTTCATTCGACTGTGAGGGGGTGATGGCACCGCCTTCTTGATCACACGAAGGCAGTTGCAGCGAGAAAAAGAAATGACTGTTGCACTGCTCCCTGGAAGTAGTCCCTGAAACTATGCGTACATCGTTGGCAGTTGTTACAACGACATGAATAAAAGGCAATTACTAGAGCTAGGATTTTGATGACCTATAAATCATGAACAAATGTCCTAAAAACAATGCATTTATGACCTAATATCTTTAAAAAAAATGCCCTTAAAATGCCCTAAAATTTATCTTACATAATTGGCTTAGTAGGAAAAGAGTTTTTGTACTAAATATTTAGACTAGTAATTAAATTAAATTTTACATAATTTTTTCTAAGTAGTACACTTTAATTAATTATTTTACCTGATGTAGTTTCCATGTATGATCGTTTACCTCTGCTTCGGCATGTGGACGTGAGGTCAGCAGTCGGCTGGTCGGTCTTGGCCCTTCATGGGCTGTAGCGCCATGGATTTACTTTACTTGTAGTTTCCATGTACTCTACCACAAGGCCACTCTTATCCGGAATTAGCAGGTATAGAGGAGTCTATATTGAAAGGGCGGTTGGACTGATCCATTACATGGGGTGTACCACGTTAAATGGCAATATTTGTGTAGAAAAACTATTAAAATAATATACAAAATAATGGGTATTAATCGACAAAATATGTAAAGAAAATATCAAAGGAAATAAACATTATTTTACATTAATAATGGGTATTTATGGCCAAAATTAAATGAAAATGCCTAAAAAATGACAATAAAACAGAAGATGTTCTTAGGAGTTGAAACAGGCAAAAAATGCAAAAAAAAATGCCCTAACAAATGTGTCTTAAAACACTCAAGTTTATCACATAACATATAAATACTAAAGCAGCTATGTTTCTGGCTTACTAGATAAAAGATGCAATTTCATCAAAATCCTTGCCCTAGCAATCATTGTCACTGACTGGTTCTGCAAAGAATTTGGAATAGTGGTACAATGTACACACGCACTCTACTTCTGTTACGGTCAAAAGGAAGTCATTGATAGATTACTTCTAGTGAAAAGTTTCATTCACGAATGCTGCTACTACTAGTAAATGGACGATAATGGAGAATCAGTGAGCTGGTAAACTAATGTTTTTAGACGCAACCCTAGAGCGGTATCCCCACTCGGAAGTGTCAGTCCTTCCGTTCCTTTCAACCGGCATGGCGTCAGATACCTGTACTTAAAAAGGAGCCATTTCTCGTGAGGGTAGTTAAAGGTTGTTTTTTTTTCGCAGTAGCAGTATATTGGGCTCAATTTGGGTGGACTTGTATGGTGTACAAATACTAGTAGTAGGGATAGTACAAGGTTATTACACATTCCTCACATTTTTTACACTGCCACAGATACAGTTTCCAATTCTGTCTGCGCGAGACAGACAGGTAACTATTGTTGTCTTTCTCTTAACTATCCTGCAGTAAATCTTCTGCATTTGTCTGAATGGTATTCACCCAGGCTTCGTAACGTTCCGACTCGGTTGTAAATTCCAACGAAATGAGGACAAGGAGGTAATGTACATCCCTGTCCCAATGCTACTGATTGAAAAACATTCATTTGTACATTCGTAGGCTGCAAGTTGTGATTCTTAACAAGCGATTTGCTACACTTAGCCTGTCTTGCATCATGCTGAGGACGACAACCCGTTATCAGCCCCGTTTTTTTGTTTGTTTTCATGTCATTAAAAAGTTCTTTGTCAGTTCTACATGGAGAAGCAAATTATTAACTCAACTTTCATTGAAATACAAGAAAGTACAAGATTGGAGTTTCAGATAATTCAGATATCTGAAGTTCTTTAGAATCTGTCTGATAGGGGAGTTCTGTAACAGAGTACGGGCTTCATATTCCACATAAGCTGGTTTACTTATGTAATGTTTCGGGCGGTCTAATATCTTAAATTGGCCACGATCACAAATTACAACTCTAGGGAACCTTCAGATATCACTGCACTGTGTCCCAGCCAAAAGGAGAAGCGATGTAGACACGAAAATATGTTGTATTCAGTAGTGACTACTACAAAAAAATCTCAAAACTATCTAAATTAATAAGGGAATTGTTACTGAGCTTATTTCGAAACTTCCCCTCAAAGTACTTCACCATTTTTATTTTCAGAGGATTGCGAATAACTTCTCAATCTGATATTGGTTTCAGGATTGAAAGTAACTCCGCCCTATTCATGGTAAAGAGATTCTGGCTGCTAAAAGGTTGGAATGTAAACTTTTATCAATGTAGTAATATCCATGACAAATGTTCATACTCTTTCTATCAGGTTTAAAGTCCATATTCACGAGGTATCTAATTTTTTTTTACCAATGCCACTAGTTTGTTATTTTGACATTTCTGGTCTCTCCTGGCAATGACTTATTTGTAACTAGGGTTGCCAACCCTCCCGTATTTCCCAGGATCTCCGTATTTAGCTCTAATTTATAACAGTCTCCCGACTCTCGTATTTTTCATCTTTTCGTGCATTTTCTCCCTTATTTTTGCATAATATAAAATCTATTTGAAACACTTAATTTTTCCCTGATTCAAGGTAATTTATATGAAGAATTCTGTTGTTCCAGAGGTGAACTGAAATATGCAATCTCTGTAGAAGGTAATACTTGCCAGAAATAGTTTCAGGACTCGGTAGTTTAAAATCAAACAATGTTAGCGTTACAAATTAAAAAAGAAACTAGTGAGTTGTGCTGTAAGCATACCAGGCAGCAAAGCTCACGCAGAGAGTGTTTTTCCCTATGAACAATTAAGTGAACAGATGTCGAAACAGGAGCACGACACATCTAATCAAGTCAGAACTGCAAATCACAGCAAACTTAAACTACTCCTGTATAGGGAATTTTTACAATTTGTTTGCAACTATTATGCGAGGCAAAATGTCTCAAAGTACTCTTAATTTAAGCCTAAGTGTGGAATAAAATTGTTTTAGTACCGCTAACTAAATTAAATAATTTGTCAATTTTCTGTGTGAAATATAGTAGATCGCTTAGTCCCCCGTATGTTCTTCAAAACAGTTGGCAACCCTATTTGTAACCCACTTCTGAGGTTGGAGCGCCTGGAAATCGGAGTTACGTTGCCCCAATGATATTATGATAGGATGATTATGAAGTGCCAGGAGAGGTCTTAAACCGAACATAATTTCCAGACCATGGACGAACACAGGAACATTCCCCTTTAAGGAAAAATTCCTGTGTTCTAACCGGGAATTGAATTCGGGACCTGATGAACTGTAGTCAGAAGCGCTGACCACTAGCCCATGAGGTTTGTCTAATTTAAATAATTAATTGTGGAGGTATTTTATGTAGTTGCAGAGGAAAAATGAAATAAATAATTTTTAAAAAGTCCAAGTTTAAATAAATGTGTTCCTTAACTTACGTAGAAATGTATAGACCGATTATTTAGTCCTGACAGTTCAGCGATGCGAAAGAGGGGAAGTAGTAAGAGTAGTGGAGAGAGATAAGGGCGAGCGGTCGGTAAAGGAATGCAGTACAGCTTAACTGTACTGGAAACATACCGCTCTACCGCACGCATGACATCCGATCGCTCCGAAGGCAAGCGAGTGACTAAGCCTAACACACCTTGGGGTAACTAAATGGCGCACATCTCCGGCGACTGTCAGGACTAAATAATCGTACTGTATCTGAAAACAATGAGCACAGAGAACTTGAAACTTCAGCAGAAAGATAATGAAATACTCGTACAAGTCTTAAAATCAATGCAAAGATAAGAGTAGTCAAGGAACGAAATATACTTGCATGATAATCCATTTGTGCGCCTAGCTTTAAACATTAGCTGATATAGCCATTATATCTTGTAACATGTGTTACCTCTTGTGTTACCGGTACTCTCTCAGTAAATAATTTTGTTTCACTGAATTCATTTATCAGTGTGGAAAATGTGAGAACAGCCATAATGCTTTATGTGGAAAATATACTTGAAGTTTAAAATACGTATATAGTTTTAAAAACAACTCGCATTGGAATGTGTTACACAAGACACCATATAAAAGCCGAAGGAATTTTTAATACCTCTGGGCCGTATTCGATCCCACGATCTGAGTTCAACTCTCCTCGCCAGTGCTGCCGTTTGTATATGACTGATTGACGCTCTCATGTGGACGTCCTTGTTGTTTGTGTTTCGTGAATCATTCTGACGCAAGTTGGCATTTATTAGCTAAGCGGAAAAAGGCAATTAAAAGAGAATTCCTTGTAAGTAAACGTGAGCATATTGCACACATCCATCAAGTGCATCATATCTCTTGAAACGGCTCTTCGTTCCGTGAACATGAGCATGACGTGGAATACTAAATATATTTTGTGTGTGGTTATAACAGTAATAATAATAATAATAATAATAACTTGTTTATTTACTGGCTTTTAAGGAACCCGAAGGTTCATTGCCGCCCTCACATAAGCCCGCCATTGGTCCCTATCCTGAGCAAGATTAATCCAGTCTCTATCATCGTATCCCACCTCCCTCAAAGCCATTTTAATATTATCCTCCCATCTACGTCTCGGCCTCCCCAAAGGTCTTTTTCCCCTTCAGCCTCCCAACTAACACTTTATGTGCATTTCTGGGTTCGCCCATACGTGCTACATGCCCTGCCCATCTCAAACGTCTGGATTTAATGTTCCTAATTATGTCAGGTGAAGAATACAATGCGTGCAGTTCTGCATTATGTAACTTTCTCCATTCTCCTGTAACTTCATCCCTCTTAGTCCCAAATATTTTCCTAAGCACCTTATTCTCAAACACCCTTAACCTGTGTTCCTCTCTCAAAGCGAGAGTCCAAGTTTCACAACCATACAGAACAACCGGTAATATAACTGTTTTATAAATTCTTTCAGATTTTTTGACAGAAGACTGGATGACAAAAGCTTCTCAATCGAATAATAACAGGCTTTTCCCATATGTATTAAGTCTGTAGATTATGATCATATAATCGTTTTTGTTACATTATTGGAATTGAAATTATAGCAATGTGTTGCTCATGATTTCCATTACGACCCTCTGAACTACGAGGTGTGCTTAGTTGTATAGTCGGACCATCGGATCTGTGCCCCCGTAAGATATGCGAACTGAACCTTAATTCCTTTTCAGCCTCGGCAATTCATTTCTCCCCCACTACTCACAATTTTGAGCCTTCTTGCGGGACAGTTTATTTGCACTTGCAGTCCAGTGTTGTCAACTCAACATGAATACTGTAGCACGGAGTGGTGAAAGAAATACGTATTATTAAGCAAGTAATAGTATTTTGTATAAGTCAATCAGCGTCATTAGACCTACTTAAATTAAATTATGAATAAGTAATAATTAACCTTACAGTATTATAAGCAATATTCAAGAGACATGACACTGTTTAACGGAAGTTTGGCAACATCCCTATTCGGCAAGGTTCGTGGCCTGCTGTTTGACGTAGTGGGAGAGAAACGGGTGGAATGGGGTGAGTAGAGGCGTTAACTTTTCCAAGAACGACGACAGCGCTAAAGGGGCATAGATCCGATGGTCCGACAATATGAAGTGAAACTTTAGGTAAACATTGTATATTGAATTTTGTTGCATCTTGTATTTGCTTTGTGATCAGATTATTAGAGAATAAAACAGGTGAAAGATTAGTCTTGTCGCCGTGGTAACGTCTAGACTTAGGAAAATGAAACATTGCGTGTCATTCGCTTGGCCATCTATCTGTGTAGTTCTAAACATAGCAGAACGGGCCCATCAATTACTATCAATCAGTCAGCCTGTAACAGTGCGGCGGGTTATTTTGGTAGAAGAGAGAACAGGCATCTGCACACAGCGGCATTGTGGCTTTGGCCCACACTCATCGCCCGACCTTACTGCAGCCTTCAAACTTTTCCTTTCATTCCGAAGAATATGAATCTTTAGACCTATAATCCTGATTGTGACTGAGAAAACAGAAGAAGGAAGAGTGTTGTTAGAAATGTGAGTGTTGAACATATTGAAGCCATACAAATATCCATGCTATAGTTGAAATTCGACGTTTGTACAGGTTACTCAGATTCATTCCTAAGGAGTTAATATGGCAGTCTTTTCAATGTTGCCAATAGTTATAAAATGTGACCAAAGCAGGTAAAATCACAGTGATGTGTACATAACTATTATCGGACCATCGGATCTGTGCTCCCGTAAGATATGCGAACTGAACCCTAATTCCTTCTCAGCCTCGGTAATTCATTTCTCTCCCTACATTCCTATCTCTCTCTTTTCTATCTCTCTTTCTTTCTCTCTCCCACTACTCACAATTTTGAGCCTTCTTGAGGGACAGTTTATTAGCACTTGCAGTGTTGTCAGTTCAACATGAACACTGTAGCACGGAGTGGCGAAATAAATATTATTAAGCTAGTACGTAATAGCATTTTGCGATGAAGAGAAACAAACAGGTCAATATCTGTTTCCTATAAATCAGGCAACGAAAAGAGCAGCTGCTATCACAGGTGAGGCTTATTTTATTTCAATTGATTACGTATTAAAATTACTTACTTAACTACTAATACTAATAATACAACATGTTATGTAATTTATATAGGCAGGTCAGAGCTCCTAATAAAGAAAATCAGGAGAGAGGGAGTCTGTGCAGGAGATGAAAGCTAGAATCACCAGGGAAGAACAGATCAAGGGAACCTTTAATTCTTGTAGATGTTATGAACCGATGTATAATTTAAGAAGAAGGATATAAAAGTTTTACACCGTGCAGAAAGAAGTTCCGACATTGAAGAAATTATTGAAGGTTGCGAGAGAAGCAGTAATTTCCAAGGTTGGAGAGAAACGCTACGGAAAGAGATTCGAGACATGGGATTTAGGTTTAAAAAATGTAGAAATACAAGATGTATCTTGATTGAAAGAAATTATATTGTAGCATGGAGGACTAGTTATTTATGACATCGTTTGATGAAAGTTTGGCAACACCCCTATTCTGCAAGGTTCGTGGCTTGCTGTTTGACGTGGTGGAGGAAAGCTGGTGTAATGGAGTACAGGCGTTAACTTTTCCAAGAACGACGACAGCGCTGAAGGGGCACAGATCCGATGGTCCGACAATAATAACGATAATAATAATAATAATAATAATAATAATAATAATAATGGACTGTTAGTACGACCAAAATGCTGATAATGAGAATATGAAACAAAAGAAATGTTATAAAAGACAAAACACGGACTACAAAAGCAATAATATAAGACGAGAAGTGGACATAAAAATAGCAGATACTATAACTTTACTGCTGTACAGGAGTGATGCACATGTTTGGACAAACTTAAAATTATCTTCATTCTCAAATAGTTTATAGGTATAACTTTTTAAGTCCTTGCATTGTACCTCTTTTTTTTTAAGCGAGTTTTGATGGATACTTTTCTTGTCACGTCTTGCAATCCATGGGTTAACTCTCAGACGTCTCCTTTTCTGTTCCTTTTTCAGCAATATGCATAATGTAAAATTTTTGACTAATTGTAGTTGATCAAGGATAGTGCTGTTCCTCATTCATTTTTGCATATCTGTGATCAGAAAAAGATATTTATTTAACTATAAATGGAAGCTGATGATTCTTGTTCCTTAATTTCAGGTTATTTTTATAAAATATTTTATACAGTGCAGTATATTCAAAATCATATATTTTATCACAGATTTTGATAAAATATGTTATATTCTTTGTCAAAGAACTCTGTTAGTGTAATACCAGCCTAAATAAAGATGTACACTTTCTCCAAATAGTTAAGGAAAGAAGATATTTTATAATTGAAATATTTATTTCATATTTTGCCAATTTTTTTTTCAATTTGTTCTAAAAATTTTCTTCACATTTTTCTTATTTCTACTCGTAACATATTAAACGTTTACTGAAGAAGCTGTTGACTGTATGTGACCGTTTCGGCAATTTCAACTCGTGTACTTTTTACCTTCGCTTGGCAATGATGTAAGTCAGCCGTGGCGAAAATGCGATCGTGCGCCGAGCCACTGTGTAACCTGCAACTTGCATAGCACCTATGGAGGGAGGCGGACACCCGAAGGGGAAGTGAAGCAACCGTCTGACTTATTAACGGATTTTCATTTTTCTTGCGTCAAGCACTTAAATATAATTTTATACAGTATAAGGTTACAAACTAATGTTTAGTACGTGTAACGAAGAAAGAATGAATAAGAAAACATAGGACACATTATCACAACCTAAAATTAAGTGTCTTCAGAATGTCTCTGCGACAGAGTTCCAAAATCAGGAATTATGTCACTTACTGCCAGTCGTAGTTGATCACGAAGGTTATTTTTCTGTCGGTCGTGATCTAAATTTGGTTTTTCCTATTTTCATTGTTGAAAATAATTTTTCGCAAACGTAAGTTGTAGCGAACATGGCTTCAACAGAGGAAGCGAAAGAACGAAGCTTCGGATAAGAATAATAATAATAATAATAATAATAATAATAATAATAATACTTAACCTTTTAACCTTTTGAGTGACGTAGTATAATGCCGTTTTATGTTATGCAACCGTTTTCCTCGTAATACTTGTGAACAAATCATACATTTAATATTCTCATCATAGTGTTGAAAGGTACTTGTGCAGATATGAACATATCATACTCGTGGGATTTGGTTCGAATTTAGGTTTAAGGTACAAATTAAATTCACTTTAAATGTTATTTTAACTTAGGATGTTCCCTGTTATTATTTTTATTATTATTATTATTATTATTATTATTATTATTATTATTATTATTGCTAGTATTAATTATTAGTATTAGTATTAATTGTATTTTTATTAATTGTGTTTATTATTGTCTTTATTGAGTGTAATTAGTTACCACTGCCACCGGGTGTATACCCATTGCAATGTGAATACATACATACATACATACATACATACATACATACATACATACATACATACATACATACATACATACATACATACATACATACTGACGGCAAAAAAAATGCGTCCTCCCATCCTACTTGAAACTTTCGTTTTTGTAGAGAGAGAGAGAGATAGATTGCGACGATACGCCACTGCTGCTGTTCCGGAGCTGCGTTCGGGCTTGGGTTGGATCCCCCTTTGGTCTTTGGTTTCTTCCGAGGTTTTCCACAGCCGTGGGACTGAAACCGGATGGTCTATGGCGAGTCCTTGGCATCAACACCTTTGATTTGATTACCCCCTTTGATTTGATTACCTGGTTGGGTTTTTCCGAGGTTTCCCCCACCGAAAAGGCAAATGCCGGGTAATATTTTGGCGAATCCTCGGACCTCATTTCATCTCACTACATCTCGCCAAAATGTAAAAAAATTGTACAACATTGTAAAAATTGTAGAAAATTACTAAATTGTAAAACTATAAAAATTTGTAAAAATTGTAATTGTAATATTGTAAAATGTTGACATGTTCCACATCTTAAAGCTTCATTGCTCATGTAAGATCTATGGAATAAAATAAATGAATGAATGAATGAATGAATGAATGAATGAATGAATGAATGAATGAATGAATGAATGAATGTAGATCAGAAACAAATACAAATGGAAAGGAGTTTGACTCCAGTGAGTGAGAGGATGGGGGTTGGGGGAAGTAGAAAGCAAGAGAAATGCATAGCTATCATTGCGGGCCACAATGTGCTCGGGAGTCACATTTTCGCCACGGCTGAATTGTATGTCAAAAATCACAAAGTCTTGTCTTCAAACGTTTCTAGCGTGGTTACTAATTTTGGTCGACCCTGTCTGTAATAAGAAAGATGATTGGGATAATCCAGACATCTCGAGATTTAATAGCCAGCGCGCAGCAACATCCACTTCTGAGAACAGTGTTGCAATTTTAACAGTTTATGTAATGGAATATATAATATACAAGGAAAACACTGCGATCCCGCCTAGCAACTGTACTGCAGGTCACATCCCCTCGACGCGGGATGCGGTTTCAAGGAATGTGTGTGTACTGGGAAGGTCGATACATTTATAATAGAATACAGCCAAGCGTGCCCCTGTGTCTGTTGTCAAGGACGACCGAACCAGTCTACAAATGAATGTTTACGAAAACAATGTGAGGTTTTCTTTGATTTCACATCTGGCCAGCCACTCGGACTGTAAACAGATTGCGTGCTTGGATATGCCAATCGGGGGGACGGATTCATGCAATCGCTGTGCCTAAATTCCTGCATATGCATTCCGTGTGTAGTTCACATGATGAAGGTAATGCTGTGTTATTGTTAATAAGGATTATTAATAATTATAGCATAAAGATGACGTGCTGAACAGGAGTCCTTTAAGAAAACTTCCCCAATAACGTTTGTGCGAAATCGTGCGTATTTGCTTGGTTTCCGCACAAAACCAATCCGCGGAAAGTCTAAAATTCCACATTCAGTATTCCCAACCTAACACACATAACAATTTCCCTCTTCTTGCCGCTTAAGTGACATATTGACTTTATTGCTTTAGGCTTTCAACATATCATTTGTGCGAGATCGTGCGTATTTGCTTGTTTTTCGCACAGAACCAATACGCCGTAAGTGTGAAATACCACATTCAGTATTCCCAACGTAACACACATAACAATTTCCTTCTTCTTACCGCTTAAGCGCGACATTCATTTTACTGCTTTAGGCTTTTAACATATTATTTTTAGAGACGTTTAACATAGTAATAATTATAAATTGCAAACTTACCACTGCAATTTCACCTAAATTGCAATGTTAATTATTGTTTTTAAATATTTGAAAAAATTAAGTAAAGTCTACTACTCCACGAAACTTATTGCATTCCTGATACAAGTAACATTAAGGAAGCCGTGAAAAAATCAACAAGATTCCAGATGCGGATGTTATTACTGCAATATGTTATATAAATAATATTGTTAAAATATTAAAATGAAAAATAAATCATTACATAACCTTACCGTTTGTTTTAAGTTCGCATTTATAGACTGGGGGGGGGGGGGAAGACAGACGTATATCACGGCCTGCTGGAGTATAGTAAACACAGAAAACATTTTATAGCAACAATGTTGAAGAAAGATATTTTGGTTTTCCGAAGTTGCCGTCATTAAACTGAAACCAAGATGGAGATTTCATTGCAAATAATTAGAAATTCGTCTTTCAGGTATGTAATAAACGATCTTCGCACAAACTAATGTACGATACACGAGCGGTATGTTTGTTTTCATGTCAACATACCGCTCTTGTAACGTATATTACTATTGTGCGAGATCGTGCGTATTGGCTTGGTTTCCGCACAAAACCAATCCGCGGAAAGTCTAAAATTCCACATTCAGTATTCCCAACCTAACACACATAACAATTTTCCTCTTCTTACCGCTTAAGTGACATATTGATTTTACTGCTTTAGGCTTTTAACATATTATTTTTAGAGACGTTGAATATAGTAACAATTATAAATTGGAAACTTACCACTGCAATTTCACCTAAATTGCACTGTTAATTATTGTTTTTAAATATTTACAAAAATTAAGTAAACTCTACAACTTCACTAAAGTTACTGCATTCGTGATGCAAGTAACATTAAGGAAGCCGTGAAAAAATCAACAAGATTCCAGACTCATCATAGACTGCGGGAAAAAAAAACAGACGTATATCACGGCCTGCTGGAGTATATTAAACATAGAAAACATTTTAAAGCAACAATGTTGAAGATAGATATTTTTGTTTTGCAAATTTGCCGTCATAGAACAGAAACCAAGATGGATATTTCATTGCGACTAATTAGAAATTCGTCTTTCAGGTATGTAATAAACGATCTTCGCGCAAAATAATGTTCGATACACGAGCGGTATGTTTTCTTTCATTTCTCGGAAATTAAAAAAGCTCAACTAAGTTTCGCTTTCTCAAACTTTTCCTCGAACATGAAAACTTCAACATACCGCTCTTGTAACGCATATTACTATTTTATGCACCACAAATTTTATTCCACTGAACAGGAGTGATCTGAGGCGTTCAGGGTTGAGAACTAATCATCTAAGGCCCAATTGTATAAAACTCTCCGACTAAAGATCAACTTTGATCGAAGATCGGAAAGTGAACCGAGTTCAGACACTTCTTCTATTGTATAAAACTTTTCTGCCATCAAATTACCTTGGTTCAAATGCAATCTAAGTTCACGTGAAAAAGATTTGACAACATCGCATAAACAGGTGAAGTATGTGATGCGCGGACCATGTTGTAGTTTTGTTCAGTGTAGCCAATTTAGCGACTTTAGCTCTTTTTCAACGACAGTTTCTTTTAACTTTTATATTGCTTAAATAAGGATTTAGCGACCTTTTTAGCACGTCATAGTGACAAAATTTAATCTTTCTTTGTTGATAATAAGAAATCTAGCGACTTTCCAACTACTTTTTGGCGACTTTCCGTACACTATGTTGGAGACACTGGTTTGTGTTGTGCATTGTAAATAATGGCGGACAATAAGAAGAAGATTGACCGTTCTCCAAATTGTTGTTATGGTGTTTGATACTGCTAAACATAATAAAGCTTTATAAAACAACAATTTTCGTTAGTAATACAGTTAATTGAAAATTTATTAATGTATCTATCATATCGTTGAATAATTAATGGTTGTTATAAACATAATATAATTATAGGTTATGTTATTTGATACTGCTGAACACGATAAAGCCTTATAAAATATAAGAATGTTTGTATATTAAGGCAAGAAATTGAAAAAAAAAATATATATATATATATCTATATATTAATAATAATGGTTATTCTTTTTGCACAATCTGCCACTCGTATACTTCAAACAGAAAATAAATTTAAATATACAGAATAAAGAAATATAATTACAAAACAAACAAGAGAAATAGAAATAAAATAATACAAGCAATATAAAAAGAAAATACAGTAGTATTAACAAAATTTGAGACCGAATGAGCAGCGCTCGTGCTCGGTCGCAGTTCAGATATAATATTAAAATAAAAAAAAAATAATAATAAATAAGTAAAATAAAATAGGAACTAAAATATAATTACAGCGGCAATGGAATTATATAATATAATATTAACACTAGAGAAGAATAATATCGTACGTGAAAAGTAGGACTAATATATATTTCAAAATTATAGAATGCAAATATAATATAGGTTGATTAATTCATACACATAGGCTATAAATTTATTTAATCAAATTGAAGATATTAACACGTTTCAAATTTTCTTGTTATATGTTAGAAGTTCTGGGTGTAATTTAGTTAAAGCATTGTACAACCGAGGGCCAAAATTTATGCTATGCTTTAGACCAGCAGATGTGAGACATTTAGGTTCTACTAATGTTGAATTAATATTTCGTCTTGTGTCATAATTGTGTGTCTGTAATACAAACTTTTTACGATTTTTATGATAAAATTTTAACAGCGTATACTTATAAATTTGTTCAATATTAAATACATTAAATATTAAATTATAAAATATAAATTATAAATATAAATTATAAAATATTAAATTAAATAAATAACTGAACTTGGATCATCTAACTTAATCGGAGGAATTTCTTCAGTCAAAGTTGACTTTAGTTTAAGACAAATTAATCTCAGATTAGACTTTATACAACACAAAATTCCAAGTTCCAATTTAACCTCTGATCTAAGATTAAATGGTTTATACAATCAGCCCTAAGAGTAGTTGATCAACTGGCAAGGTGTGCATACTGGGAGGCTTTCGTTAATGTTGTTTAGAAATCGTATCCGTGAACGTTATTATGGTCGTTAACAAAATCACGTGCTAACATCTCTTATCTCCAATTCTGTCTTTATTAAAGACATGTTAGGAAAACTGAGTGCAATATAATGGACAGAGAGAGGATGGGAATGCTTTGGAAATAAGATTGTCACACAACCAGAAGGCTGTCTGGAATTAGAAGAGTTGCCACTGTCCCATACTTGTTTGTCCACTTTCATCTACTGCCCTTGACAAGATCGGTATTTTCGTTCTTTACAACTTTCTAGTAGACAGATACAAATTCTAAGCACATGGAAAGGAATTTCAAGGAACGCAAGAACCAAAACATCACAAGTCATAACAAATACTATGTCGCAAACATATTACAGAGAGTAAGAGATTTTAAATTCCATTTCGGCCCGATTGTATAAACCATTTAATCTTAGATCAGAGATTAAATTGATCGTTGTTTCAGCTGAACTTGGAATTTTGTGTTGTATAAAGTCTAATCTGAGATTAATTTGTCTCAAACTAAAGTCAACTTTGACTGAAGAAATTTCTCCGATTAAGTTAGATGATCCAAGTTCAGTTATTTCTTTTCTGTTTGAAATATACGAGTGACAGACTGTGCAAATAAAATATCCATTATTATTAATATTAATAGATATGATAGGTACATTTATATATATTTCTTTCAATTTCTTGCCTTAATACACAAACAATCTTATATTTTATAAGGCTCTATCGTGTTCAGCCGTATCAAATAACATAAACTGTAATTATATTATGTTTATAACAACCATTAATTATTAATGGATATGATAGGTACATTCATAAATTTTCAATTAACTGTATTACTAAACGAAAATTGTCGTTTTATAAAGCTTTATTATGTTTAGCAGTATCAAACACCATAACATGATAACTCGGAGAACAGTCAACCTTCTTCTTATTGTCCGCCATTATTTACATTGCACAAAAAACCAGTCTCTCCAACAGAGTGTACGGAAAGTCGCCAAAAAGTAGTTGTAAAGTCACTATATTTCTCATGATCAACAAAGAAAGATTAAATTTTGTCACTATGGGGTGCTAAAAAGTCACTAAATCCCTATTTAAGCAATATAAAAGTTAAAAGAAATTGTTGTTGAAAAAGAGTTAAAGTCGCTAGATTGGCAACACTGAACAAACCTGTCCGCGCATCACGTATTTCAGCTGTTTATGCGCTGTTGCCAAATCCTTTTCACGTGAACTTAGATTGTATTTGAACCAAGGTAATTTGATCGCAGAAAAGTTTTATACAATAGAAGAAGTGTCTGAACTCGGTTCACTTTTCGATCTTCGATCAAAGTTGATCTTTAGTCAGGGAGTTTTATACAATTGGGCCTTCGAGTTGGATGTGTCTTCATCGTGAACATCCTGAACATAAAGAATCCATAACCGAAGTGAAGTAGAGCATGATACAGATTTCATTATGTTATACAGGGTGCCCCGCCCCAAAATGATTGCAGAATTCAGCAGTAGATAATTCCAAAATCAATTAAAAAAGAATGAAGATAGAGCCAAAATCCAATGTGAGTTACAAAGACTTTAAGACCTTTTTGCAGGCATGTCAATTGATGCCCACAGGAGCAAGCGTGCGCTTTAGAGCCCAAGAGAGTCTGAGCGCTTTACAGCGGAAAGGAAAGAGACAGAAGAGTGAGGTAGTAATTGCCGCTTAGTCGAGCAATATATAGGGATGGCCAGAAGTCATTCAATAGATAAAGGGAAGAAAACTTATTAAATTGTATCCATGTTAATTTTTTGATTTGCCTGAGAAGTATAACTGCAGTATAAGAATGTAAGTTTTAATTTTAATGCTCATTTTTCACAAGTTTGATTTTTTTATTCAAAAGAAATATTTTCTCAACTTTTCGTATAGAAAAGTGAAATTTTCAGGTATAGGCCTATTTATTTAGTAGCCTTACAGAATATTTTCTTAAATCTAATATACCGTATATACGTATTACTGAAGATAGTGTATTGAAAATTTTGAAAATATTCGCATGGAAATTGTTTGTAAGGAAATGAATTAACAAAGGAACTGCTGTTACATCATAAGCAAAAGATACGTGCCCATGTGTTGTAAAAATGTCAGCTCTATAGCTTCAGCAGATTTCGAGAAAATAATTTAATATTCTGATGATAGGAAGTTGCTCACAAATATCACCTTAAAAGCATAATGCGATAAGAGTTTTGCTATGTAATATTAGTTACACTTAAAGCATATACAGCACCTAGGTAACTTTGCTTTGTACTGTAATATTGTTTTGATTTGTTTATTGATTACTTTTATAAGGATAAAGGTACCATCAATATCAATTCCAACTTATCATGTCATATTCAGTCTCTTTTTTTTGGGGGGGGGATATCACTTTCTTTATGAATGATGTGTTTCATCCATTTAGTACACTATAGTTGTACTACTATGGAATTTATATGAATATTCCTTCTTAACTCTTAATTATGTTATTAACATTTAAAACACTACTGCAGTATTAAGAAATCTGTGTTAGTACTTTTGTTTTACAGACAGTGTAGATAATATCAAACAGAAAGAAGCCATATAAAAATAACGACAAAAAAATTCACGTTCCGTTTGAAGTTTGTGCACCACTGTTTTCTTAATCCAACAGGCTGCTTATTCATATACACAACCTTTCTCTTTCCATACTTAGCGCATGATGCCCGCGCACGACGTCAAGGTCAGAAAAATGCGCTTGCTTTGACATCACTAGTCTAACCATACTTTTCGAAACTGAAAACCGTACAGCAGTGGCGGCTGATTGACTGAGGCAAGTGAGGCCGGGCCTCAGTCACTTGGCTTAACTGAAATCAAATTTTGTATTTTTATATAATGTATTAGTTATTTGAATGAAGCATATATCACTGTAGAAGCATTTGAAAACTTTGATGTATATAGACCTGTTTTGCAGTAAAATTTGTTCCTGAGGCCGGGATTGCTCGTGCCGGGTCTGGCTTGTGATGTATATAGACCTGTTTTGCAGTAAAATTTGTTCCCGAGGCCAGAATCGTTCGTGCCGGGTCTGGCTTAATGCATTTCAAGTCCTTTCGCGGGCTTTGAGTTTAGGCTTAAAACGTTGTAGATGAGGCACAATGCTGGCCTGGTCAGGTTTCAGTCCTCCCATCCATGGGCCGGCCTCAAGGGTAGAGTGGGGTGGGAATAGTAGTGGTGACTTGTCTTCCTAACTAGGCCATAAATAACAAAATTCCAGCTCTTTGGCAGGCAGAAACCCACTCGATTCTCTCCCCTTATGTCTCAGTTTATGACATAAGCGAGGGTGTTCTACTATTGTACTTCGTAGTACAGTAGTGAATCTGGGCCAATGTTTATATATTTTGGGAAAATATAAACAGAAACAAATGAGAGAAGTAATGCTGGTGCAGTTCATTCATTGTTAGAGTGTCCTTTTTCAAGAAGAAATAATACTGAAAGAAAGGAAGTTTTAAATAAAGAGAGAGACTACCGAGATACCTACGACATCGCTGATAATTTTTCTGACACATAATCTTAAAACACGAGTTTCTATTGCATCCTGGTATGGGCAACATAAATGGTTATGTGGTAATGTGATGCAAAATAAACTTCTCTTGGCCTTGTTTGTTGCTGTCAAAGGAAAAATAAATAAAAAGAAAAGAAAGAACGGGGAATTTGAACACATAATATGGGATGCTTCATCACACTGAAACAATCACTGAAACTCAGAGCATAACAGCTTATTTGGTGAGTGAAATTATTATTTTTCATTGATAGTAATACGAATAGACTAATAATAGTAATAATAATAATAATAATAATAATAAAATACAGTAATAATGATATTAATAATATAATAACAATAATAATATCATAAACAAACATTTCCTATCGGAGGCGCTTAAACTAGTTGCATCTGGCCTCACCGAGGATTTTGATCACCGGCCGCTACTGCCGTACACCCTATTCCAAGAGAAGTTGGCCTAATAGATCTCTTGTTAACGTAGAACGTGTAGCTGCAATCTCTAGAGTACAAGGAAATACATCGCATTTTGATTTGATAGAAATTGCATATACCTCAAGGCGAGTATTTACTGCTGACGTCATAGTTTTTTGTGGTCACTTTTAGGAAGTAAGATAATTGTGGATGTGACCTCCAGACAGCGATACAATCTACAACCGGAATCTGAGCGAGCGCATTGTGAAAGGGTAGAAAATGCATCAAGATGGGTGAAAGCAAGTGGAAAGGCAAGTTAGTGTTGCGCAAGGCTGTGGGAGCCCGGTTCGACTTTCGACTACACCACTCACGTGTTGGAGAAGTTGTACCAACATACCGCTACACCGCTAGAAGATGAGAGGTTGATTGCCGTCATGAACAATTGTCAATTGAAACAAGCCCGTTAAAAGCACTCTTGTTTTCCTTCGTTCTCCGTCTTATATTATCTCCTTGTAGCTTCAAGCGGGTTTCTTTATATAATGGCTGTCATTCTATTTGCTGGGACTCAATTTTCGGGTCCACACCTGTGGAGTAACGGTCAGCACGTCTGGCCGCGAAACCAGGTGGCCCGGGTTCAAATCCCGGTCGGGGCAGGTTACCTGGTTGAGGTTTTTTCTGGGGTTTTTCCTCAACCCAATACGAGCAAATGCTGGGTAACTTTCGGTGCTGGACCCCGGACTCATTTCACCGGCATTATCACTTTCATTTCATTCAGACGCTAAATAACCTAGATGATGATACAGCGACGTAAAATAACCCAATGAAATAAAACAATTAAAAAATCAATTTTCGGTGGACTGTTATGACCAGGAAAGCGCGATAGCCTGTTTAGTAAAAATTACAGATAATTCAGTAAGTATTATCACTGTAAGGCAGTCTTGCGATGGCGACTAGTACTTTAGAGCGAGAGCTCTTTTCTGCCCGCTGCGCGCGCGCGGAGCTCTTTTACCTGTAAACATTGCTAAAGGATGTACAGATCTTAGAACACAGCGCATCATGACGGAACGGAAGCCTTAAAGCTTTCAAGGAAGAGTGGAAGATATAATATTTATGCTTCGCACATGTTGATAAAGTCCAGTGTTTGTTGTGTAAAAAATATATCATTTGCAAAAAAGCAACATAAAACGGCATTGTATTCTTCACCTGACATAATTAGGAACATTAAATCCAGACGTTTGAGATGGGCAGGGCATGTAGCACGTATGGGCGAATCCAGAAATGCATATAGAGTGTTAGTTGGGAGACCGGAGGGAAAAAGACCTTTAGGGAGGCCGAGACGTAGATGGGAGGATAATATTAAAATGGATTTGAGGGAGGTGGGGTATGATGATAGAGACTGGATTAATCTTGCACAGGATAGGGACCGCTGGCGGGCTTATGTGAGGGCGGCAATGAACCTTCGGGTTCCTTAAAAGCCATTTGTAAGTAAGTAAGTAAAACGGCATTATGAGATGCAACATGAAAAAATATATATATATATATATATATATATATATATATATATATATATAGACATTATTCAGGAGAAGAGAGAAATATAAAGCTAATTCACTTTTATTCCAATAACTATTTTCAGAATTTTGAGCAAATATGCACTAAAAATTTTGAAAACTTTGATGCAAGGAGCTTTTTTTAGTAACGCCAATGTAAAAATATACTTAAAAATATAATTTCAAAACTATTAGACCTAATTGCACCAAATTTTGTACAGATGATATTGTTATAGATATGTTTATACAGTTTAAATTTCACAAATTTTGGCCGACAATTGTGGAAGTTTTAAAAATCATACATATCCCCTTAAATTACGATGGCTCTCAATATCTTAATTTAATCAATTTGTTTTTTCGTGTTACGTGCATCTCACAAATCGCTCTAAGAAAACTCATTACATAATCACGACTGGAGAGTAGGGACTACATTTTACAATCACACAATCAATATACTTTATTTCAATCAATACTGTCATTTTTTCAACAAATACTCAAAAGTACTTAGAGATCACACACGTGGAGCAGGTAGACCTTATTAGTTTTTCCTAACCAATGAAGTGAAGTATTTGCATAATAAATAATTGCTGTTAACAAAAAAATGGTTCACATACAATTAAGTTTTCCTGTTTCTCTTTTTGTTTCTAAAAAACCCTTCCCCTTGCGATTTGTTTATATAATTATGTACATGTATATTAAATAACTGAATAATTAGCCCTATTACATAGCCAGAAATTTAGTAACTGAAGTTATTGTAATAATTGCTGCCTTTATTCGCTGCATGTGCATGTACATCCCTGACGTCTACGTTACGACACTATGTAGCGTTTGCGCTATGTGCTCGTGATCAAGGTCGAGCTCTTATACCATGATTGGGAGATAATGTCGTCTCATTCCTGCTGTAAGGTGTTGATGATCCATAGATTGAATCCAGGAGATCCAATATAGATCAAATGGGGAAAAGAGGTATATTAACTAGAAATATGTTAAACTAAATTTCGCTTCGAAAACTGGGCAACCTCTGACCGTTGTGTAATTCACCTTTGCTATGCCGATACTTGCTTTTACATCATTAGAGGATTCGAAAAGCGTATCCTCTCCTCGTTAGTTAATTTGTAGGGCTCACAAGCCAGCCCTTGCCTCTAGACGGAGTCGAACCGCTGAAGTATAAGATTGTTTCCTCGCGAGACGTCTGGAATTAGTGGAGGTACCGCACATAATTATACAACGAGCGGAGGGCGACGGCATGACCTGCATAACAAACGGATCTCCATTGTTGGTAACTTACCTCGCCCACGCCCACAAATACTTCACACTATTGATTTTCCTGCAAGTCCACTTTCCGTTTTTGGAAACAAGATCATAACACAACGCGGGAATTTAGCACGTGTAGGCCTAATTCAGATCTTGGACTTTGTATTGCTATAATCAAAAGCGAATTTTAGCCGCGTTAATCGAAAAAAGAAGTGGCAAAGTAAAGAAATTCGACTAATATAAAAACTGGCCTATTTCGTTTTCAAGACTTTAAATTTTCAGTCTTGATTGAAAACGCTTTCAACCCTTACTTGTATACGATGAAAGAGTAATGGATGATGACGCAGAATATCTCCATGGAAATATCATATGTACTTCGGTACATTAAATAATATACGATGAAAGAGTAATGGAACGGAGAAAAATTCTCTCCGGTGCCGGGATTTGAACCCGGGTTTTCAGCTCTACGTGCTGATGCTTTATCCACTAAGCCACACCAGATACCCACCCCGGCTTCGGACAGAATCGTCTCAGATTAAGTTCCAACTCTTGGGTTCCCTCTAGTGACCGCCCTCTGCACTACGTCATAGATGTCTATGAACGTAGGACCGAAGTCCACACATGTGCTGAGGTGCACTCGTTATGAGTGACTAGTTGGCCGGGATCCGACGGAATAAGCGCCGTCTTAAATCACGAAGTGATTTACGCATATCATATATATTATTTTAATGTACCGAAGTACATATGATATTTCCATGCAGATATTCTGCGTCATCATACGATGAAGGACTAACTAGTCACTCATAACGAGTGCACCTCAGCACATGTGTGGACTTCAGTCCTACGTTCATAGACATCTATGACGTAGTGCAGAGGGCGGCCACTAGAGGGAACCTAAGAGTTGGAACTTAATCTGAGACGATTCTGTCCTACGCCGGGGTGGGTATCCGGTGTGGCTTAGTGGATAAAGCATCAGCACGTAGAGCTGAAAACCCGGGTTCAAATCCCGGCGCCGGAGAGAATTTTTCTCCGTTCCATTACTCTTTCATCGTATGATGACGCAGAATATCTGCATGGAAATATCATATGTACTTCTGTACATTAAAATAATAGGTATTAAATAATATACCTTACTTGTATATCAAATATTATAAAACGTAAAACTTGTTACATTAACAACTTTTAAATTATAGTAATGAACCTTTGAAACTTAATAACGTACTATAACTTTGTGAGTAGTTTCGGCGTGGTGTAAGACATTTTCAAGCAGTCTATTAAGGTTTTGCGTGTTGCTTCGGCGTCATGTTGGTTCTTTTTTGAGGGGGGGGGGAACCTGTGGAAAGTAGTGGGATTGTGTCTATGTTAAGTATCGAAGAGGGTGTGCGTTTTCAATCTCAGTTGAGGATATATTGTTCTCTGTTTATACAGAGTGTCTCAAGAGAAATGTAAAATACTTCAGGATAATGTAGTTCAGGTTTATCTATATCGTATTTTACAATTCATTTTGTTGTCAGATAAATCTAGTTCAATATGATAAAAGTTTCAAGTTCAATCTATAAGATTTATCTATTTTGCAAATGTTTATTTGCTATAACATTGTATATGAAATATTAACGTTTTCGCCTTTTCGGCATCATCCGATATTGTTAAGAAACACGAAATCTAAACCTTGAATAAATTAAAATGTACATAGTGTTATGCATGACAAAATGGACTTTCATAAGTTTTATGTAGTTATGTGTTATTAATGAAAAAAGTTTATTTTAAAAAACGATTTGCAGGAAATGTAAATTTGGAAAATGTCGATATGATTTCTGGTACATATAACTCATGTTACAAAACACATATAAAATAATTAAAATTGACAAAAGTGTTACATATTATGTCCTGCATTAAGTCATTAACAGAAATACGAATATCAGCAAATTAATAAAATATTGGTAAAAAAAGACTCAATTGTTGAATTTGTAATTAATTACCGGGGTATTATGAGTAGAATGGTGATATAATATCAATCCATTTTATATTTAAATAACATTTGTTATAAAATCAACAGTAGATAATTGATACAATTTGATAAAATCTTATGTGTCGTAGTATGTTGCCATGCCATGCATTAATCGTTAATAGTTGTTTAGCAATACATTTGGCTGTTCTTCATTCATCAAATCTTGAATCTGTAAAATGTATATGTTTCAATTATTTATCTAAGAGATATTGAGTGGCTAATAAATTTTCAAAAATGTAAATAATTATATCCTGCCAAAAAACGTATTGATTGCGTCTGAAAAGTACTGCATTCAAATTGTAGCAAACACCATTATATATTGGTAAAAACGTAAGCTTGTAGGTTTTTTGGATTGCGTGGTAAGCTGAAATAAAGGAAAAGATTGTAAATTTGGGTCATCGATTTAACCCCACATACCTATGTCCGAAATGTAACGGTTGGGAGTTATAGATGGACGAACTTTTAGATGGAGAGAGGCATTATAGGCGTATTTCTACGTTTTAGAACATTATGATATGATACATTATTGAAAAAGCTGCAGCTTGTGTAATTCCAATAAGTTTATATCATAATTAAGTACATACTCAATAAGAAAATGAAATAATTGCGCAAGAAAAATTACTAAGGTTATTCTTATGGATTTCACGAATTGTAAATTCGTATCAGGTATCGGTACCGGTTCTCTTTCCGACCTCAATGAAACACTTGGTAGCTTGTCAGTTTCAGAAAAGATCTTGTAAACACGGAAAAACTCGTAGCTGGATGGAGCCCTTCGATTGGAAAAACGTCGTCTGTATTCCTCAACAGCAGCAAGTGCATTGCCATCACAAAATCCATTAACAGAAAGCATGTCTGCATATTCACTATGCGAATACTGTACTCCAACCTGGAGAAAGTCTCTGGGGAATGAGACGCAGCGGGGTAATACTGTGAATGAATGTTGTCATAAGGTCACACACGTGGGTACACGCATCTCCATTGGCTAACCCTCAAAGCACAAACGAGAGCACTGATATACACATACTTATACTACTCTAGTTACAAAATTAGATCACGGTTAATCTCCTAATCTTTTAATCCCTCCATACAGAAAATAACATATGCAGGAGAGTGCATGGTTTTTAAACTGACGTTATAACAGTAATATTATCTATCTACTTCGCTCCAATAGATGACGCAATAGTAAGCACATTCCTTTCACGGTTAATCTCCTGGTTGGAGAACAGTACACGAATTAAATATCAAGTGAAATTCAGTTGTGTGTGTTGCGCTGCCGTTCCGGTGCTCAGATGCTGTAGTGTGCAAAATATCTGGCGTATCATGTATAGTATACGGAACCGAAAGATGATCCCGTATTTCTCCCCAATTGTTAGACTTCGGACATGCGTAGGTATATCTGGTTAAATCGATGTAGTGTTAATGTTATGTTTTGTTTAACGACGCTCGCAACTGCAGAGGTTATATCAGCGTCGCCGGATGTGCCGGAATTTTGTCCCGCAGGAGTACTTCTACATACCAGTAAATCTACTGACATGAATCTGTCGCATTTAAGCACACTTAAATGCCATCGACCTGGCCCGGGATCGAACCCACAACCTTGGGCATAGAAGGCCAGCGCTATACCAACTCGCCAACCAGGTCGACTCGATGTAGTTTAACACAAATTACTGTACATTATCCTGAAATACTTTACATTTCTCTTGAAACACCCTGTATATTTGGTATTGTTCTCGTATGCTTCGATTTTGATGGGAGGTTTCCACATTGAACCGAAAAGGCCACCGAAGGCACATTCTCAGATAAAGCTCCAGATTTCATGCAGTCATACATTTCGCCTACTGGTATACCTCGAGTATTACAAGCCCTTCTTCAGCCAGCACAGGTATCAGGCACATTGGTCCTGTGGTCAGCACAACGCAAGGCCACGTTTGAGGTAACTTGAAAGAAGGGAAACACCCAATTCCGGGATATGATAAATCTCTCTATCCCAGCCGTTAATCGAAGCCGGGACCTCGGATTCCTAGCGACGTTTATAGTATAATAAACCAGTCGGTCGGCCTGGCTCTCTTTTATTCGGGCAGCTCTTGACAAGCAACCTGAGTGATGGCAGGCAGGCAGGCACAATGTGCGTTTGATGCTCGATAGCTATCAGCGGGGAGTTGAGTGACAGGAGAGCCACAATTAATCGCAGGCTGTGTCGAGTGGTGGACTTGACAACGCGAGATTGCCTTTGAGGTCACGCCAGTGCTGTACATGCTGTCTTGGGATGCATCATCCAGTGGATTTATATCATGGTCAAGCATTGTCAGATCCCTTTCCTACTTCCATTATTTAATTCTCTCATGGAAATACCAAAAATAATTCTGAAGCTACGAACGCCTGTTTAGATATTTTCTAGGAAATTAATGTACACGTTCACTTATTTCTCAGTCGTTGTGTGTAGAAACTTTTTAGAAAAGTTATAGAACAGATTATGTGCGTAGAATCTATTACAAACCATTCCGGATTGTGTGCACACGAAGCATAGTCAATTTTCTTGCAAAACCTATATCCGATTTTTGATGGGCTTACATCAAAATTACATTTAAAAATAATTTCCTTAAAATCAGTTCAGAAGGTTATTGCATAATCCAAGTTACATCTGTGTAAAAGTTTGATTTATGTCCTATACCCCATTAATCTTTGGAATAAGCTGTCCGTCTCCCAGAAATGTTTGGTTCAGGCCGTGTATGTCCCGTAAACGTTAATGTTTCATTCAGACTGCATGCCTTCGTAAATGTTTGGTTCAGACCACATACCTATCGTTTAATGTTTGGTTCAGACCACATACCCTCAATGTTTGGTTCAGACCACATGCCGTCAATGTTTGGTTCAGACCACATGTCTCTCGTAAATGTTTGGTTCAGACCACATACCTCTCGTTTAATGTTTGGTTCAGACCACATACCTCTCGTTTAATGTTTGGTTCAGACCACATAACTCGTTTAATGTTTGGTTCAGACCACATAACTCTCGTTTAATGTTTGGTTCAGACCACATAACTCTCGTTTAATGTTTGGTTCAGACCACATGCCTACCGCAGATGTTTGGTTGAGACCACATGCCTCCTGTAAATGTTTGGTTCAGATCACATACCTCTCGTTTAAAGTTTGGTTCAGACCACATACCCTCAATGTTTGGTTCAGACCACATGCCCTCAATGTTTGGTTCAGACCACATGTCTCTCGTAAATGTTTGGTTCAGACCACATATCTCTCGTAAATGTTTGGTTCAGACCACATACCTCTCGTTTAATGTTTGGTTCAGATTACATATCTTTCGTAAATGTTTGGTTCAGATCACATACCTCTCGTTTAATGTTTGGTTCAGACCACATACCCTCAATGTTTGGTTCAGACTACATGCCCTTAATGTTTGGTTCAGACCACATACCTCTCTAATGTTTGGTTCAGATTAAATATCTTTCATAAATGTTTGGTTCAGATCACATACCTCTCGTTTAATGTTTGGTTCAGACCACATACCCTCAATGTTTGGTTAAGACCACATACCCTCAATGTTTGGTTAAGAACACATACCTCTCGTTTAATGTTTGGTTCAGACCACATACCTCTCGTTTAATGTTTGGTTAAGACCACATACCTCTCGTTTAATGTTTGGTTCAGATTACATATCTTTCATAAATGTTTGGTTCAGATCACATACCTCTCGTTTAATGTTTGGTTCAGACTACATACCCTCAATGTTTGGTTCAGACCACATACCTCTCGTTTAATGTTTGGTTCAGATTACATATCTTTCGTAAATGTTTGGTTCAGATCACATACCTCTCGTTTAATGTTTGGTTCAGACCACATACCCTCAATGTTTGGTTCAGACCACATACCCTCAATGTTTGGTTCAGACCACATACCTCTTGACACGCTCGACAAACTTGAACCGAACATAGAGCTTGACACTAAATTTGGGGCCTTCTCATAAATTATCGAATACGAAAATCAGGTTATTACGAAATAAATCGTTTCTAACAATATTAATATTGTCAAATCCATAATCAAGGAATTTTTAATGTCCATGTAGTCCCTAATGTTATAAACAGTAATGCATGAAATAGTCATGTTATTATCTGCGTCGTATAGGACGAAGGAATTAACTTCTGTGAAAAAAGGACGAGTCGACTTGAAACGTGGTCTCAAGAAAACGTACATTATACATCAGTCGTGACAATGTGGATTTAACTTGTTTCGAATGCTTCGACCCTCCCAAGTACTAACATTGTAACTCAATTTTTTATGGTTTTGAGTTGTCCTAGTTTATATGGTCTTAAATTGTTTCTTTTTCTCCCAATACTATCATTGTATAGCTCTAAACCTTCCCAATTGTATGCAAAATCTTATTGTTACTCTACATTTTTTGTATACATTAATTTACACGATCATTTTAAAACGTCATTTTCATCTCCTGAAAAATGTAAAAAATGAGTTACAATGTTAGTACTTGCGTGGGTCACGTGATGAAATTCAGCTTGAAGACCCTGGTGGAATGTTTAGCCCAAAAACTCTTAAAAGTGGATTTAACTTGTTTTGAATATTAACTCTTCAATAGAGGAATTATCTCCTGGCCTAGTTGCCTAATAAATGGTGTCTTTTTGGTGTCACTTGTGAGGTTCAGAACAGTTGACTAAACAACAACAATAGAGAAATGGCTGAATGTCGGAAATGGCAGAGAAATGAAGATTATTGTGAAGAAATCTTTCTTACTTGCCGGTATTTGAACTCGAGGCTTCAGAGTGGAAAAGAGGCGCTCTATCCGCTGGGCTAAACACTTCCTGTTAGTTTAATATAAATGCAACTTGGGTCGACGATAATGTCTGTTATTACTGACTCGTCACACCCGGAGTGCTGCAGCCTTTTGTTAGTTCGCGTGGTTATTCATGGCGGGCAGGAAGTGCTCTCCTTGTGGAAGTATAACCTCCTTTGTACGTACGCACATAATGCGAATGGTACAGCGCGTGACTTGTTGCTGGTAGAAACGCTGCAGTCCTAGAAATGTGGTTCTCCCACTCTGAGATAGATGAAATGAAAAAAAAATCTGATGGCCATCTTTAACTCCTTTCTTTTGTTGATCCAGTTTATGTATTAATAAGCCGCATCTACAGTGTGTTCATAAAGTTTTGAGGATGGCTTAAATTTTAGCCGTCCCACAGTGGTCTAAAATCCGTATTTAGGAGGACAAATGGAGAAAAATGACATGTAAAAAAATGAAATAAAAACCCTTAAATTATTTTTCCTATATAATGATTATGTCTCGTGACCAGAATATTGTACGAAATGGAAATATAAAAATTGGAGATTTATCCTTCGAAGAGGTGGAAAAATTCAAATATCTTGGAGCAACAGTAACAAATATAAATGACACTCGGGAGGAAATTAAACGCAGAATAAATATGGGAAATGCGTGTTATTATTCGGTTGAGAAGCTCTTATCATCCAGTCTGCTGTCGAAAAACCTGAAAGTTAGAATTTATAAAACAGTTATATTACCGGTTGTTCTGTATGGTTGTGAAACTTGGACTCTCACTCTGAGAGAGGAACATAGGTTCAGGGTGTTTGAGAATAAGGTGCTAAGGAAAATATTTGGGGCTAAGCGGGATGAAGTTACAGGAGAATGGAGAAATTTACACAACACAGAACTGCACGCATTGTATTCTTCACCTGACATAATTAGGAACATTAAATCCAGACGTTTGAGATGGGCAGGGCATGTAGCACGTATGGGCGAATCCAGAAATGCATATAGAGTGTTAGTTGGGAGACCTGAGGGAAAAAGACCTTTAGGGAGGCCGAGACGTAGATGGGAGGATAATATTAAAATGGATTTGAGGGAGGTGGGGTGTGATGATAGAGACTGGATTAATCTTGCACAGGATAGGGACCGCTGGCGGGCTTATGTGAGGGCGGCAATGAACCTTCGGGTTCCTTAAAAGCCATTTGTAAGTAAGTAAGTAACTGAGTAACACTGAATTGATAATCTTAAATCAGCGGAGGTGCCTGCATAGCGAGATAAGAAGCCGGTAACATGCCACATTTCGCCACCCAGCAGTCTTACTCAGCAAGCGCCGCGAGTCTGCCGTTTTCCTTGTGCTGTAACTCTGTTGTAAGTGGTCGATTCCATTCATATTTGGTATAAACATGTCAAGTAGTTCTTTAGGTATGTAACACTGTTTGTTTGTGTTACATTTAATGTTATTATAGCATGTCAAATTAGCATGAATGGACACGGGACAAAATATAAATATAACCATTGAGTGCAGACTTTGCTAAGGTAGAGAAAAAAAAACTCCCTTTGGTTCGTCCAAAAATGATTTTTTTCCACTTCCTACACTATTTACCTCTATTTTAAATCTAGTCTTAAGGTGCGCAGATTTGCGGAGGTAATAATTCATGAGCACTATTCTTTCGAGGTGCAGTAGTGCAATTTTTCTCGGTTGCAATTATTTCAATATCTGTGAACCGAATCTGCTTCCGCAGTATAATTCAGGGAATTCAAGATGGCAGCTTGTTAATTATGTACCAAATAAGCTTCCCGAGTGTCCAAAAGGTGCAATAGTACCTAAAATGTTACATTTCCCCCCCCCATAAGATTTTGTCTAAATGCATCCCCCTGTAAGGGGCACTTCTGCTCATACCAACGTAAACAGAGTTTGTACACAAAACAAATGTACTATGTGTAACTACTGTATAAAATTTCATAAAAATCTGTTAGATAGGAGAAAAGTTACTAATTTTGTCTAATTGCGCCCCCCTATAAGGGGTAGTTACACTTAGACCAACGTAATGAGAGCTTGTATACAAAACATACATGCTACCTGTAACTACTTTGTAAAATTTCATAAAAATCTGTTAAATAGGAGAAAAGTTACTAATTTTGTCTAATTGCGCCCCCTATAAGGGGTAGTTCCCCTTATACGAACGTAATCAGAGCTTGTATACAAAACATATATGTTCCTTGTGACTGTTTTGTAAAATTTCATAAAAATCTATCAAATAGGAGAAAAGTTACTAATTTTGTTTAATTGCGCCTCCCTATAAGGGATAGTTCCCCTTATACCACCGTAACGAGAGCTTGTATACAAAACATATATGCTACCTGTAACTACTGTGTAAAATTTCATAAAAATCTGTCAGGTAGCTAAAAAGTTATTAATATGTCCCGCTAAATTTGCATTCTAGACCACTGTGCGTCGTTGGTAGTGGTGCTGTTTTTGATGGAGGCTTTTGTACAGCTCATGCGACATACATCCACGTGACTATATTTTGTACCTGAGTAGCATTCTCATTGCTCAGTACTTATACTGCCCTATACTTACAAAAAAAAAAAAAAGATGTAACACACGAAACGGAGCTGGGAGACGAATCAGAGCCTTTCTTTGCATGGGAAGCTAGTAGAGATGAACATCGAGCGAGAATGCAAGACTAACAGCGCCCGCAAAGCCGAAAACCCGCACGACACTATTGCCTGTCGTCGACTGCTTGTAATCAAACATTTAAAACATCGGGACTTCGGGAGTGATCAACCTTTAACGTCAAGGAGTCTCGAATCGTCACAGTCGTTTATACCAGCCCGAACTTTTATCTGTATGTATATGTATAAACATTCAAGTAGCCTATTTGAAACATCATCTCTACCTTTCCGTGTAGTCATCCGTTCCCCAATCTATATTTAATTGCAAGGCCCTTATTAAAAGATTGGGAAAATTTTTTTCGTATATTTCAGATCAAGTATACAATCTCAAGTAAAACAAAACGCTTTATTTAACGCTAAATTTATTTTAGATACCGTATTTTTTTTATTTATATAACGATAGGTAATATCTGCGATTAGGGACAACACGGGAATTTTACTGAAAGAAAGTAAAGAGATAGGTTTGGAAGTAAATCCCGAAAAGACAAAGTGTATGATTATGTCTCGTGACCAGAATATTGTACGAAATGGAAATATAAAAATTGGAAATTTATCTTTTGAAGAGGTGGAGAAGTTCAAATATCTTGGAGCAACAGTAACAAATATAAATGATACTCGGGAGGAAATTAAACACAGAATAAATATGGGAAATGCCTGTTATTATTCGGTTGAGAAGCTGTCAAAAAAATCTGAAAGTTATAATTTATAAAACAGTTATATTACCGGTTGTTCTGTATGGTTGTGAAACTTGGACTCTCACTTTGAGAGAGAACATAGGTTAAGGGTGTTTGAGAATAAGGTGCTTAGGAAAATATTTGGGGCTAAGAGGGATGAAGTTACAGGAGAATGGAGAAAGTTACACAACACAGAACTTCACGCATTGTATTCTTCACCTGACATAATTAGGAACATTAAATCCAGACGTTTGAAATGGGCAGGGCATGTAGCACGTATGGGCGAATCCAGAAATGCATATAGAGTGTTAGTTGGGAGACCGGAGGGAAAAAGACCTTTAGGGAGGCCGAGATGTAGATGGGAAGATAATATTAAAATAGATTTGAGGAAGGTGGGATATGATGATAGAGAATGGATTAATCTTGTTCAGGATAGCGACCAATGGCGGGCTTATGTGAGGGCGGCAATGAACCTCCGGGTTCCTTAAAAGCCAGTAAGTAAGTAGGTAATATCTGATAGTAGAACCAGAACATTTTGATAACTGTGATACTATTTTCTTTTGTCTTTTTGTATCGGTTAAACTTCTCTAATGTTATTTATTTCAATTATGTATGTTATTCAAAGTTACGAAATCTTTCCACGCCGACCAAATCCTATTTCGAGAATGATGAGCGAGACTCGAAGCGCACAAGAGTTACTAGACGAGACTCGAAAGACAAATGCAACGGACACAGCGAGCGAGAGCGGCAGTTAGTTTTGTTCATCTCTTGAATCTAGTATGATCCATGTGTATCTAACTTGTACTGAAAGTAACCACACACTGGACTCCACTATTAACTGAGTGTCTTGAAGGGAAAGTTTTATAAAAGTTGTCGAAAAATTTCGCTCAATAACACAAGTACAGTACTGTAGCCAATTCTGAAATATGTTGTTGTTTTCTAATGCCAACAATAAAGTCATTTGACCTCTTGCACTCCAATATTTTTCAAAGATATTATCACGGCCAGTCACTGAAGCACAGATTTTGAGGTGTTCCGAATCCATTTCTTGGTTTGAGTTGCACAATGGACAGTTAGGGGACTGATATATTCCAATACTATGCAGGTGTTTGGCCAAACAATCATGGGCTGTTGGCAATCTAAATGCAGCTACAGACGATTTTCGTGGTAAATCGGGAATTAACTGTGGATCAGTTCTGAAATATATTTAACTAGAAAAACGTAATGTCAACATAATGCCACTTCCGCTTTTACTCCCAGGAAAAAAAAAAATTCACTTATTTTGTTGGAATCCAGTAGACCTCGAAGCCATTCTGAAATAATTTGTGGCGAAATAAAAAATTCTTCCCTGCCTGAATTTTAAGTAGAGACATTTCATTTGCCAATACGATTTGAACGATGATGCAGTAGAAGAGTTTCAAATTGTACAGTAAAAGAATTGATGCTCTATGTTGTGGCTGTAAAAGATTTCTCCTGTCACCACCGTCGCGTCGCTTGTATGAATCGCATTTAGAGAGGTCAGGATTGAAGTCAGAACCAGCAAAACAGATCGTTAAGTAGCAGTAATGGATCTCGTTGTTCCCCCCGCCCTAACTCGTAACTCTTCACGCTCGGTTTTCCCAGCAAATCGCTAAAGGTTGCAGTGAGAGAGAAATTGAGCTATCGTGCAGACGTTGTCGCACGACACTGGCTCAATCCACCCCGCGTTGTGGCGCAATAGATTGGGAAAGAATTCCACATTCCTATTTAACTGATTGGAGCGCTTGTCTTTAGTCCGTGTTCCTTGCGTCCCCCGAAATTTCTGTACGAAAAGAGTTTAGATAAATAGTTTCTAACAAAATAAGTGTCCAAATAAATAACTGTATATCCGAAAGAAAATTAGTTAATAATGGAGTTCGACAAGGTTGTCCACTATCACCAACTTTATTTAATATTTATATAAATGAAATTATTTTAAAATGGAACCAAATCTACACATCAGGAATCAAAATAACCAGTGCTCTAACATTAAATACTTTACTCTATGCCGATGATCAAGTCATAATTTCCAATTCAGAGGATAATTTACAAAGAGGATTGTATACATTAAATAAAATATTAAAAGATTTTGGGATGGAAATTTCAGCACAAAAATCAAAAGTAATGTCATTTTTAGGACAAGACCCAGTCAGAAGTAAGATAATACACAATAACCAATGCCTCGAACAAGTGCAAAATTTCAATTATCTGGGTTGTGAAATATCTTATCAAAATGAAAAAGATGTGAACAAGAAAATTACCAAATTTACACAAATTCTGGGAATAATAAACAATGCATTAAAAGCTAAATTAGTAGAAAAATCTACAAGAATAAAAATATATAATACATTAGCATTACCCACTCTTTTATACGGAAGCGAGATTTGGTCATTAAAGAAAAAAAGACATGAACAGAATCAAAGCAACGGAAATGAAATTTTTGAGGAGGACAGCAGGATATACTCTTTTAGACCGAAAAAGGAATGAAGAAATTTTAGAACAATTAGAAGTAGAGTCAGTAGAAGAAAAAATCAGATACAAATTCAATTGGCTAGATCATGTAAGAAGAATAGAAAATTCAAGAATCCCAAAAATTATGATGCAATATAAACCTAGAGGACATCGTCGACCAGGAAGACCTTTAAGAAGACTGCTAGATGGGGCCGAAACAGGTCTAGAGAGGCCTAATTCGTGAAGGATGATGATGATGATGATGATGAATATTAATGTTATCAAGTCCATAATCAAGGAATTTTAATGCCCATGTAGTCCCTAATGTTATAATAGTACATTATGCAACGAGCCTATAATGATAGTAATTAAGACGCGAGTATGTTTGTTTATGAAACGAGCGCAAGCGAGTTTCATAATTTTCATACGAGCGTCTTAATTACCACTATAGGCAAGTTTCAGACGACTTTTTATGCTCGACCATATTTCTAACTTGAAATTATTCCGAAGTATTCATTTTATTCGCATCTGACTGAAGATCGGAAGTGACCTTGTGCATCGCTCGTAAATTGTGAGATGTGCGCAGACGCGAAAGTATTGATTTTTTCCGAGGAACAATAATGTCATTGATCTTGATGTAATCTAGAGAATAGCATGAACTAATTCTGATATAACATGGAAATTGATTTAAAATTGAAAAACGAGATCACAAATTGAATTTATTTGAATATTATTTACAATTAACGCTAATTATTATAGTAACAGAACATAACCTTCTGCGACAGTATTGGATTTCCAGCCTCCGTGACGTTTCCCTCGTTGTCTTTCGATTGCATATCCGAGAATAATCGAAAACCTGTACTTTAATGAATAGGTGTACTTTAATGACTAAGGAGCGAATCCTTATGCAATTAAATATTCTTTTTGCGTGTGATAAAGCACAATTAACAAAGTTAAAAATTCCGAACATGAAGTTTCAAGTTTAAAACCGGAATTTTATTTAACATAAAAACATATATGTTCACAAAAAATTATGTAAATACATATTTTCAGAAAATCTATTATAAACACACAAATCTTGGAGTTTTTTTACTTAAATAACTTTTTACAAGAAATTTTAAATATTTTAAAACTAAATCAATTATACCACTCAGAAGTACGTTATCTTTTTTTAAGAATTCTTGGTTGCTTCGGGTTTCTAAGCGCTGTGTGGTGTATCCGTGATCCATTTTTGTAATAGTATCGCCTCAAGTTCTGAGAACTGCTAGGCAGCATATCAGTGTTATTATTAGAGAATAAATTAACATGGACAAGGAGGAGAGCTCTTGTAACACAAAATTAAGAATGTTTATTGTTGCTGAAGATGATTTCATTCCACGCTTTGTTTGTGAAACACAACAGATGAGAGCTCGGGTATAAATATTATTTAATTTAAACAAATCTCTCGGTTCTCGCTCATGTCCATCAAGTAAGGCAATACGTCTTCTTGTGATTCCCTGCTATCGGGCTTCGTCAATCGATATCCTTCAAGATATACTGAAAGATGGTTTTTTAAAAAACGATTTGGCTTTCCTATTCGCAAATTTAAGCTTTTTGTGTGACACCATAAAAGAACTCGAAGCATCCAAAAACCTCTTATCTGAAACAGGGAGGTGCGTGCCGTGGAAATTGAACTAGACTCGCTACCAGGTTCAGTAGCACAATTACTAAGGGACAAAGTTTGGGAAAAACAGTGGATATAAAAAAAATGTGTAAAGTTGCTCAAGTATTGGAGGGTGTGCCTGTAGGTGAAATTGACGGTGTTTGTGTTTGTGACATTCCTCCCTTTAAATATGCACGTCTGACGTCCTGTGATGTGGAAAAATCGTTTTCACAGTATAAGTCATTGTTCAGAGATAATCGGCATGCATTTGTGATGGAGAATTTGGAGATGACCTTTGTTGTTCACTGCAATTCTCGGACAACTACTAGCACTCAAGTTGGGTTGGTGAGTACCTAGTAACATTTTTCTTTCCAAGCTAAGTAAGGTGTTTTTGTCATATTTAAAAACAAAATATTTCTTTATTTTTAGCAAATATTTTCGTACTTTTTAGCACATAAAATAAATATATTTAAATTTTTAGCACATAAAAATCCGCTCCCTAGTTATAAACAGTAGAATGCATGAAGGCGTATGACTCGGTTAAGAGAGAAGTTTTAGATAATATTCTTATTGAATTTGGTATTCCCAAGAAACTAGTTCGATTAATTAAAATGTGTCTTAGTGAAACTTACAGCAGAGTCCGTATAGGCCAGTTTATATCTGATGCTCTTCCAATTCACCGCGGGCTAAAGCAGGGAGATGCACTATCACCTTTACTTTTTAACTTCGCTCTAGAATATGCCATTAGGAAAGTTCAGGATAACACAGAGGGTTTGGAATTGAACGGGTTACATCAGCTTCTTGTCTATGCGGATGACGTGAATATGTTAGGAGAAAATCCACAAAGGATTAGGAGAAACGCGGAAATTCTAGTTGAAGCAAGTAAAGCGATTGGGTTGGAAGTAAATCCCGAAAAGACAAAGTATATGATTATGTCTCGTGACCAGAATGTTGTACGAAATGGAAATATAAAAATTGGAGATTTATCCTTCGAAGAGGTGGAAAAATTCAAATATCTTGGAGCAACAGTAACAAACATAAATGACACTCGGGAGGAAATTAAACGCAGAATAAATATGGGAAATGCGTGTTATTATTCGGTTGAGAAGCTATTGTCATCTAGTCTTCTGTCAAAAAATCTGAAAGTTATAAAACCGGTACAATACCGGTTGTTCTGTATGATTGTGAAACTTGGACTCTCACTTTGAGAGGGGAACAGAGATTAAGGGTGTTTGAGAATAAGGTGCTTAGGAAAATATTTGGGGCTAAGAGGGATGAAGTTACAGGAGAATGGAGAAAGTTACACAACACAGAGCTGCACGCATTGTATACTTCACCTGACATAATTAGGACCATAAAATCCAGACGTTTGAGATGGGCAGGGCATGTAGCACGTATGGGCGAATCCAGGAATGCATATAGAGTGTTAGTTGGGAGGCCAGAGGGGAAAAGATCTTTGGGGAGGCCGAGACGTAGATGGGAAGATAACATTAAAATGGATTTGAGGGAGGTGGAATATGATGATAGAGACTGGATTAATCTTGCTCAGGATAGGGAGCAATGGCGGGCTTATGTGAGGGCGGCAATGAACCTGCGGGTTCCTTAAAAGCCATAATTAAGTAAGTTTCACAAAATAGATTCAGATGGTGAGTGAGGACAGATCGCTATTTAAATAAAACAACTTGTGATATTATGGTCTTGTCTATATTTAGATAATGCTTCAACAGCTTGGTCACGAGTTCAGAGGATGTTTTAGGCCAACACGTGCATCCTGATAACTCTACAAACAGCTCATTGATAAGATGGCGTCTGTATTTGTTCTGTGAGATACAGCAGCGGGGACGGAAGCGGATATGTGCCGCGAAGACTCACCATTGTGACTGTTACCAGCGGCCTTCAAGTGGGGAATCCCCTGTTTGCATTCCGCGCCAGGAAGTTTGAACTTCTTTGTGGAGATATCCGAACCAATTTTGAAGTAATACGTTCCAGATTACTCTTATTCTGTGTTGCATTTGATTGATGTGTGCTCCGAGAGGTCGTCAAGTTTATCGTCTCTCTTTTCTGAGAATTATTTTTTTCCTTATCTTTTTATGATAATATCGTCTGTGCCATAAGGAAAATATGCTGAAATTCGTATGTTCGACGTCAGAGGTACGCAACTTGAAGACGCAGTTCAGCTGGGATCGTGAGTTGGAATCCCTCCTGAAGCATGGGTATTTAACCGTCAGTGTGGTGTTCTGTGGTGTCGTAGGCGTAGGCCCATCGCCGTATTGAGCACGCATTGCTTCAGTCTCAAGTCTCTATGTCTAGTACAGTAAAATGTCGTTATAAAGAACACCAATATAATGAAATACCATTCATTTTCAGTGACTGATTTACCATTTATTTTATTGTTACGATATAATAATAATAATAATTATTATTATTATTATTATTATTATTATTATTATTATTATTATTATTAATTCTGGTGTACTTAAGGCCATCAGGCCTTCTCTTCCACACCACCATAAACACAAATACAATAATATAAATAAAAAGAAAAATCACACTATAAAGAAAGTAAAGCCACACGAAATATACACAGGTTGCAGTCACACAAACTTTAGATGTATCTAGGTTATGTATGTATTTATTTATTAACACTACAATTGGGTATACACCCGGTGGCAGTGATATACAATATACAATAATACAATTACAATTATACAATAATTACAGCAATAAAAGAAAAATAAAATAAACCTAAATTTATTTCTAAACTATAACGGTCTTACTAATAAAAACTCTATATACAGACATTTAACTGTCTTATACTTATACAGTGAGTAGCTCGTTTATACGTCGTGTGTAAATTCCTTACTAATAATCACTACATACGTCGTGTATAACAGTACAACTGTTACACAGCTACGTCATAGTTTCGTCATTACTTCGTTACGAAAGATAATAGAATATCTGAGGTTCTCTATTGCATCCGGTAGAGAGCTCTAGTGTGGCGTGTTAAGTATCGATAGTACAACTGGCTCTAGTCGATTACCATACTATATTTTGGTCAAAGAGTACAAGCTACAGTAATATTATTCTGTGCTCTTTGGTTTGTTCTTCTTTGGTTACTAGGCAACCATCATCAAAGAATGACAGTCGATACGAACAGCTGTTAGAGGGGCGGCCATTTTTTCTCTATATACAACGCTTAAACAAGGGGTTTCGTGTATATAACTACTGCAAAGCAATTCCCATTGTATAGTTACAGGCTGTTTATACGTCCATCGCTTCTGCATGGTTTATTAGTAAAGTTTTCTATCTCAACTCTGCATAAGTCTAGTATAAAAGCTATACACGGTTTATTAGTAAGACTGTAAATAAATAGATGCAATACTGTAAGCCTAGGACTATAAATAATAGTACATTATGCAACGAGCCTATAATGAAGGTAATTAAGAAGTGAGTATGGATATTTATGAAACGAGCGCAAGCGAGTTTCATAATTTTCATACGAGCTTCTTAATTACCATTATAGGCGAGTTTCATACCACTTTTTATGCTTGACCATATTTCTAACTTGATAGTATTAATTTTATTGTATCTGACCTGGAGCAATGTCCCGTATGTTGTGAGATGTGCGCAGACGCGAAAGTATTGATTTTTTCCGAGGAACAGATGTCCACATTGACCTTGCTAGGCCATAAGAACCTACAGAGATAACATTGAAATTAAATTAGACATTGAAAAACGAGATGACAAATTGAATTTATTTGAATATTATTTACAATTAACGCTAATTATTATAGTAACAGAACATAACCTTCTGCGACAGTATTGGATTTCCAGCCTCCGTGACTTTTCGCTAATTCTCTTTCGATTGCATATCCGAGAATAATCGATACTTGCGGTTTTATAACGGTAGAAAGCTGACCTGTCATTGGCTGAACAGTTGTAACCTGAGTCGTCATTGGCTGAAAGACCAGACCTTTAATGAGTAGGTGTACTTTAATGACATGCATTAAAGGTCTGCTACCAGGTGTATAATTACCACATTTCGGCATGGTCGAGCATAAAAACTATTCTATAATAACGCCTACAATAGGCAAAAGTAAACCTAACTTATAAGTACTTCTATTTCACCCTATTACCAATTTAAGTGATTAATTACAAATCAACTTAATTACATATCATCTTAATTAATTACATATCGCCTTAATTTATTTACATATCGACTAAATTACATATCATCTTAATTACATATCAACTTAATTAATTATATATCAACTCAATTAATTACATGACACAACTTAAATAATTACACTGCACCTCCAATTACATTTTCAGTCTAATCTTCTCAACCTTTCCTTAAATGTATTGATTTTAAGAGGACCGCCCTGAAAGATTGCCGCAGGTAAGCTGTTCCAGTCTACTATTGTGCGGTTAACAAAGGAAAATTTTGCCACGTCCGTTCTTTGTTTTCTACAATTAAACTTCCTAAGTATGATGGTGTTGCTAACCTAGCATTGATGTCGGTCCATGCTTTGTGTCCCATTTGTGTCTTAAAGGATGCGGTGAGTCTGGTTTTTCGTCGCCTTGATTTGAGAGATTCCCACCCTAAAATGAGTGATTAAGTATCGTAATTAATTATATCCTAACTAATTAACTAATATAAACAAGAAACTTGCAATTTTAATCTAGAGTAAAAAACACAAATCAATACTTCTAGCAATACTTGAAAACCATGAAATAAGACAAAATTTTCCAATTTAATTTGGAATTGTGATAAAGTCCGGCAGTCCCTGACGTCATTAGGTAACGAATTCCAGAGGCGAGGTATTTCTGCAGTGTAGAAGGATGAGTATAAAGACGGTTCTGTAATGAGGGATAGAAAGAAGTGCTTGGTGTCGGTTTCGAAGAGTGGTTATAGTACTTCCCTCATGCCAATAACACTGCTACAGAAAAGAATAATAAAAATGTCTCAATAAACTTCTTGATTATCCTTTAGAACTGTTGTATTCAGAATTTAAAGTATTTGATATCCATCAAATTATAACAATGTCTTATTTAATTGTGTTCATAAAAACCTAAATATATTTAATTTGTATTCACATAAATATAAAACCGAAAGATCAGACAACATATGCTTGCCAGAACCTAAATGTACAACTGTAGCATATAATTACAGTAGCAACTTCGGTCTAAGGCTTTATAACATGATAATAGCTGAATTACCAAACATACAATTTGTTAATGCTTCTTATTTTAAGAAATCAATTTAAAATACTGTTTAAAGAGAAAAAGTTCCAATTATTATGATATCTGTGTTTTATTTATTTATTTTTTTACTTTTTTATTCTGCCATTTTATAAAATGTCTTAAAATTATGTGGAATGCCCCCTGAGCACGAGTATGTAACTTCCTTTGGTGGATGCTAGAGTGATCATTTAAAAAAAAGTATGATATACATCATCTAGTAATAAAGTATTATTATATTATATGCGGAGACTAAGAGGAAGGCAGAAAATAGGAAAGGTTGAAGAATGCTGGGGCAGTGAAAGACCTACCCTTGGGTAGAAAACAATGAATGAAAATTATTTCTAATTTATTTACTGATAGTTTCGTCAGATTGTTAACCAACGTTAGACATCATCACGTAGTCGAACTCGATGGTTTCGTGGTCAGCACAGCCATTCACATTGTTGAAATCACGTCAGAAAAAGCTTTGAGCAGACATTGTTGAAATCACCTCAGAAAAAGCTTTGAGCAGACATTGTTGAAATCACGTCAGAAAAAGCTTTGAGCAGACATTGTTGAAATCACGTCAGAAAAAGCTTTGAGCAGACATTGTTGAAATTACGTCAGAAAAAGCTTTGAGCAGACATTGTTGAAATCACGTCAGAAAAATCTTTGAGCAGACATTGTTGAAATCACGTCAGAAAAATCTTTGAGCAGACATTGTTGAAATCACGTCAGAAAAAGGTTTGAGCAGACATTGTTGAAATCACGTCAGAAAAAAGCTTTGAGCAGACATTGTTGAAATCACGTCAGAAAAAGGTTTGAGCAGACATTGTTGAAATCACGTCAGAAAAGGCTTTGAGCAGACATTGTTGAAATCACGTCAGAAAAAGCTTTGAGCAGACATTGTTGAAATCACGTCAGAGAAAGCTTTGAGCAGACATTGTTGAAATCACGTCAGAAAAAGCTTTGAGCAGACATTGTTGAAATCACGTCAGAAAAGCTTTGAGTAGACATTATTGAAATCACGTCAGAAAAAGCTTTGAGCAGACGTTGTTGAAATCACGTCAGAAAAAGCTTTGAGCAGACATTAGTTAAAATCACGTCAGAAAAAGGTTTGCGCAGACATTGTTGAAATCACGTCAGAAAAAGCTTTGAGCAGACATTAGTTGAAATCACGTCAGAGAAAGCTTTGAGCAGACATTGTTGAAATCACGTCAGAAAAAGCTTTGAGCGGACATTGTTGAAATCACGTCAGAAAAAGCTTTGAGCAGACATTGTTGAAATCACGTCAGAAAAAGCTTTGAGCAGACATTGTTGAAATCACGTCAGAAAAAGCTTTGAGCAAAGAACACACACACACACAGTCTAAAAGTGTCTGAAGGAGAGAGACTCGAACGCAAGTATCACGAGTTGTGGGAACGCGGGCGATATGAACCGTGGAATGCAGTCGAAGTGAAAGGCTAATGTACATGTTCGCAAATGGAATTATTCCACCTCGACCCCTCTCCATCGTGCAGACGTTGGCATTGGCTGCACTCCAGACGAACCGTGCTGGAGACTGGAGCTGGAACTGCATGTGGCGAGTGGGGGAAGAGGGGTAGTTGTCCTCCTTGGAGTGTCATGTCCTGTTCCAGCGTTCAGGGGTTGCCAAGTCTCAAGGAAAAGTGCATCTCTGTGTCGTCTTGTGCATTGCTTCCCGTGTTGTAATGTGTGGTTTGTCTTTCGTAATTAGGGTCTTTGAATCTCCCCGTATCCGGTTGCAAACCGACCGGATGTTACTGTCTCTGTGCAGTCGTTTTCAATTATTTTTGAATGGGGTTGCTTAGAAAGTCACTGTGCGGTTAATGGAACCTTTTAACTTCGGTTTAAGGTTGCTAGTCGTTATGGAGAGAAACTTGCTAGATAAAAAAGGAGATCAAAAGAATTTTCCTGTGTAGAAGTGGAAGCTTATCTGGCTATAATTTCAGTGAATTTGATTCGATTCATGCAGGGAAGTGAAAGTTCTGCTCCCCGTGGCTCAGCAGAGGCTCTTGGTCTAAATCAGGATCAGTCGAGTGCAGCGCTTGTTGTGGCTAGTGACTCTTCGTTGGCATAGGTACGCCTATGTGAAGGAAGGGGTGGGGTACGCCTATGTGAAGGAAGGGGTGGGGGATAAGAAAAGCAAACACAATTATGTGCATCAGCGCTGAACTTCGATTCCTAACGCTGTATTATTTGCAATGGAAGATTCAAGCGATAGCAATAAACGTAGGTCAAATGCTGCTATTCAAGATCTTAAATCATTCATTCATTTAGTGTTCTACCCAAGGGCAGGTCTTTCACTGCAAACCCAGCTTTCTCCAGTCTTTCTTATTTTCTGCCTTCCTCTTTGTTTCCTCATATGATCCATATATCTTAATGTCGTCTATCATCTGATATCTTCTTCTACCCCGAACTCTTCTCCCGTTCACCATTGCTTTCAGTGCATCCTTCAGTAGGCAGTTTCTTTTCAGTCAGTGATCCAACCAATAAAAAATTGGGATAATGGTCTAATATTCAGAGAATGTGAAAAAATACAGGACATTAGTTGACTTGAAAACGTATAAGAAAATAACTAAAGATTGGAAAGAATTGATCGGTATAGGTAAATGTAAAAGTGATTATTTAACACGTGAAATAAAAAGGTAGAACACTTGAAAATGAACGCGAAATGTACATTTCACTTAGTATATCGTTGTTGGTCCCGCGCCATGGCGTCGTGGTCTAAGGCAGCGTTTCTCAAACTTTTTAGAAGTGGGGACCACTTTTTTAAGTCAGAACAGTTTCGCGGACCACCTTACTCTTGTTCCCTTCGAAAGAAATTTATCATTTTTGTAGCATATTTTAGTACCAATATATTTATAATTTTAAACAGAATTAGTTAATTAAAATTAATTTAATTCATGTAATTTTATATTAGTACTAACTAGTTAAGTTAATGTTAATAGAAAAAGATTCATTTTCGTTTTTTAATAAATCAAGGCTATTAGAGTTTGGATAATCTTCAACTTATTAACTAAACAAACTAAATAAATGTAGGTACTCAACATTAATGAGATGGTTAAGCCTGCCGATTCTTGCACGGTTGTTCTATACTTGCTGGTAAGCTTAAGTCGGAGATCGTCACATACATTGAGTCGATTTCGGTACTTTGTTTTTTATTAAAGTTAGTGATGAAAACACTTTCTCACACAGATACATAAAATCAAACCGAGTTCTAATCTGTAAAGCACAATTGTACAGTTCACTATATTCTCTTTTTACTTGTGATGAGGCCCAGAAATTAACCATACCTTCTGCTTGCATTTATTTTCAGTCGAGAGTTCAATTAACTCTTCTCTTTCACTCAATGAAAGTTTGTTATTTTCAATATCGCAATGAAAGGGATCACGAACAAATGAAAATTCGTCATATTTACTTGGAAAATAAGTTTCACATTGTGACCTCAGAGTTTCGAAATGCGAACATGTCATTGAATAATTTTTTTCCAATAACGAAATCATTTTCAATCAAAAAATGCTCTAGGATTGGAAATAGTGAAAAAATCCTCTGTTTTACGAAACTGACCCACAAACCAAGTTTCCTCTCGAACACTTTTTTCACATGCACATTGAGAACGTCAAAGAATTGCCTTATAGAGAGAGATATAGTTCTCTTAGTTTTGAGAATATATCTGGAAGATATGCCAATGTACTTAGGCACATGTCATCAGCTGATGTGCAGAGAAAAGATGGCGAGAAACACCACGTTCATAGTGCTTTAATCCCTCTTTTGTTGCTGAGAGTAGAGTGGGAAGTCGATAGACATGTAGGGTAATAGATTTCATAAAATGTCAGTACTGGGAGAAAAAGTGAAAAGTGATTGCCATGTGTCATTTAGAAACTGAGATTTTCAGCTATAGTGTGATACGCAATTCGTTTTAATTTTATTTTTTCTTCTGTCCTTTTTGAAGGACCACAAGGGCAGAACTCGGGGGATCACAGGTGGTCCGCGGACGATAGTTTGAGAAACGCTGGTCTAAGGCATTCTAAGTCCCGCGTTACAGAATGCGCGCTGGTTCGAATCCTCAAGGGGATAACAAATTTTCTCATGAATTTTCGGCCAGGGTATGAGACCGGTGCCCACACAGCACAGTGCTCAGGATAGGGACCGATGGCGGGCTTATGTGAGGGCGGCAATGAAGCTCTGGGTTCTATAAAATCCATTTGTAAGTAGGTGTTAATTAATGTTATAAGTTAGTTTTATTAATGGAAGAACAATGGAGGAAAAGACGAGTGCAGAAACGAAAATGGAGAAGGTTGATAGAAAGATAAGTTTGGTTTGGTTTATTATATATAATAGATCACAGACACATTACATACAACAATTTTACACAAAGATATATTATTATTTAAATACAATTTCTACATTTTACCTATTTACATAATTTGTTTTGTCTTGCACTAGCTTTCAGTTACTGTCCAAGACTCAACTCATTCTAGAATATTGGTACCATCAGTATTGGTTTCCTTCCTAAGATGTACTTCCCTCTTAAATCTGCAGTGTGCAGCTAGCGTATCTAAATCATCTCTAATTCTAGTTTCTTCCATACCTCTTTTCTTACAAAAATATTTATACAGTTCATACAAGCTCTCTCTCGTAGGTAAGCCTTCATTCCTTAATTTTATTTCATAATATTCTTTTGACGTACCTTCAAAACTATTAAATTTAGAAATAAAAAAGATAGCCAAATAATTTCTAAGTCAAATATGTTATTATCTGTGAGTCTAGAAAAAGAGCGTACCTTCCAAAATTGAATTTATTAGTCAGCTCAGTAACTGTACTTTCCCTTAATGCTTCCTTCCTTCTATTTTTTAATTTTGCAATCTTCTCCGGTATTTTATTTTCCGTGTATTTGTTTATTATTAAGGGATGTTGACTTTCCTCGTATTTCTCCATACATCTACACTTGTTACTTTCTTCCATGCATAATTTTACATCTATAACAAGAAAGAGAAAGAACCATATATACACATACACATACAAATACATATACACTACAATTTTTTCACTATTTATTTATATATTTCTTAATTACTTTCGTTCACATCTAATTCATTTATGATAGAAAGATAAATAGAAGAGGAAAACGAAAAGGAGAAAGAGAAGAAAATGAAGCTGATCAGCTCGCCTGTGAAGTCGTGGTAGCGTTTGGATACTTTCACATTCCTTTCTCTATAAATCCGTTAAACAGGTTTAAAGTATTAGTCAGTGTTATTACTTCGTAATATTATAGCAGTACTTGGAATTCGTCAGAACTTCACCGTTGTATTCAACAGCTGAACCTTTCGCCCCACCCCGCTTGACTTCCACATGTTTTTGTATCACTTGAAGGTCCAGACGGGGTATCCATGACTACGGACGGCCACCAGGAAGTTTTAAGAACTGGTAGACAGACAAGAAAGCATATAGACTGTCTGGCGGCTGGCGATCTCTCAAAGAGATCACGATTCACATACTTAGAGACTTCCAACCCCTTCCTCCTCTGACATTCCATTGTGCCTCCTTTCGCCTCAGTACGTCATCTCCGGTATCCACTAACACGAAAGGTTTGACCTTACATTCCATAACTTCAGTGTGGAAGTGATGTCTTATTACTTTGCTTTTGTTTATATGAAATGTTGCATAAAGCGTTTACGTATTGTATGTCAATAATACAGGGTGATCCGTTTGGGTGTGGATAAAATAAAAACACCGTAAAACATTTACTACTGAACCGTGCTATAGATACAGAAACATTTAGGAGTGTGGAACACTTGCTTCTAGGCTTCCTATTTTTAATTTTATGAAGACACTTTATACACAAAATTTATAGGAGGAGAAAAAACTAATTTTTTTAATATGCTTTCAAAAACTACTTTTTCGTTCAAGAAATGTGCCATGAAGGGTTTCCCCCCCCCCCCAGTGTCACTATGTACCGTACTTATTTTTCAGCTTTCTTTTTATTCTTCAGATCTTAAAACATAAAGAATAATATTTCTTATCATTTATAAATTTGAATTGTATCCTTAATATTGTAGTTGTAATCTCCTAGTTGAGGAGAAGAGAAGGCCTGATGACCTTATCTCTACCAGGTTAAAAAAATAAATGCTAAATTACTTTGTAAAGATTGCTTTAAATTTATAATTACAATGTATGTTTACATATGTTAGTATATCAATTCACCGCTATGGGGAGTATAGGGAATCGTAAATTGAGCTAAGTTCTGTCTATGAGTATTTAATTCGTGGTAGATATGCACACTTTTATCGAAACTCATTCAAATCTGCCACCTACATGGTGATCCGTTTGGGTATGGATAAAATAAAAACACCGTAAAACATTTACTACTGAACTTTAATTGTTAAAACTTTGTGCATACAACACTGAAGGATGGGAGATTCCTCAGAGCTCAACATGACCCCCATTGCGCACCCTGCACAACCCTGATGTAATTCAGCCCAAGTCCGTTGTAACATAAGAGGGGTGATTTGTTGAAAAGCTTGAGTAATTTTTACTCTCAGATCATCAATGTTCCTGGATTTCTGTCAATAGACAATGTCTTTAACAAAACCCTACACGAAGAAGTCAGGAGGAGTTAGATCTGGGGAGTTTGGGGACCAATCCAATAGATAGCTGCTTCTCGTACTGGGTTTCGCTTGCGACCTGCATGTTTTCTTAACACAGAACCTGTTTCTACAAATGTTCGATACCACAACATTATGGAATCGTATTTAGATACACTACGTACACCATAATCAGTCGAAATTCCCTTTGAACTCTTTTTAACATTCCCAAATTTAGCATACCAAAGAACACATTGTGCCCGCTGTCGATTGGATTAATCATCTACGATTTTCATTTGTCCTTTCAGATTATGCATTGTTGATTGTCACATATGGAAACCCCCATCTTTTAATCATAATATCTGTAGTGCTCGGGAAAAGTGACACAAGTCAGCTTCTACAAACCTTTTTTGATAATTTATTGACAACTTACGGAACATCTGTTCGCTTGGAAAAAAAAATACATAGGTATTCCTCCCATTACTAATTCATATAGAAAAATTCAAATCGACATAAACTAGTGTAAGTTCTCAATAAATTATCAAAAAAGGTTTGTGAAAACTGACTTATGTCGCTTTTCCCAAGCACTGCAGATATAACCAGCAAGAAATTTTTCCTACTATCATAATAGCTTTATAATAATAAATTAATATTATCCATACCCAAACGGAGACATACTAGTATAGTAGATATTCGAACTTTCAGGGGTGCAGACTGTAATTCTGACCATTATTTGGTGATTGGAGAATTAAGAGAAAGATTATCAGTAGCCAAGCGAGTAGAGCAGCAAGTTAATATTACTAAATTCAATATTTTGAAATTAAAGGACGAGGAAGCTAAGCAAAATTATCAGGTCGAAATTTCGAATAGGTTTGCCACTTTAGAAAGTTCCGACGAAGTTGAGAAAGAATTAGATGTTAATAGCGTGTGGGAAAATATCAGAGATAGTATCAAAATTGCAGCTGAGCAGAGCATAGGTTATTATGAAACTAAGAAAAAGAAACCGTGGTTTGATGAAGATTGTTGCATGGTAGTAGAAAGAAGGAAACAGGCAAAATTGAAATTCTTACAGGATCCAGTTGAGGAGAAGAGAGATAATTATTTCAATGAAAGACGGGAAGCAAGTCGTACACTTAGGAATAAAAAGAGAGGTTACTTGAAGGAAAAACTGAATGAGGTAGAAACAAATAGTAAGAATAAAAACATTCGAGATTTATATAAGGGTATAAAGGAATTTAAGAACGGATATCAGCCAAGGGTAAACGTGATCAAGGATGAGAATGGTGACTTGCTTGCAGACTCTCCATCAATCCTAAACAGATGGAAAAACTATTTTGCGCAACTACTAAATGTACATAGGCCAAATAGAAATGATCGGGACGAAATTGAAATACAAACTGCTGAGCCATTTATACCCGAACCCACACTTTCAGAAGTCGAAATTGCGATAGAAAATCTGAAAAAGTACAAGTCTCCAGGTATCGATCAAATTCCAGCAGAATTAATACAAGAGGGTGGAAGTGCATTATATAGCGAAATTTATAAACTTGTACTTGCTATTTGGGAAAAGGAAATTGTACCAGAACAATGGAAGGAGTCCATAATTGTGCCTATTTTTAAAAAGGGGGACAAAACCAACTGTGGTAACTTTCGAGGAATATCACTTTTGTTGACGTCGTACAAAATTTTGTCCAATATTCTTTTGAGAAGATTAACTCCGTATGTAGATGAAATTATTGGGGATCATCAGTGCGGTTTTCGGCGTAATAGATCGACTATTGATCAGATTTTTTGTATTCGACAGATAATGGAGAAAAAATGGGAGTATAAGGGTACAGTACATCAGTTATTCATAGATTTCAAAAAGGCATATGACTCGGTTAAGAGGGAAGTATTATATGATATTCTTATTGAATTTGGTATTCCCAAGAAACTAGTTCGATTAATTAAAATGTGTCTCAATGAAACATACAGCAGAGTCCGTATAGGTCAGTTTCTATCTGATGCTTTTCCAATTCACTGCGGGCTAAAGCAGGGAGATGCACTATCACCTTTACTTTTTAACTTCGCGCTTGAATATGCTATTAGGAAAGTTCAGGATAACAGGCAGGGTTTGGAATTGAACGGGTTACATCAGCTTCTTGTCTATGCGGATGACGTGAATATGTTAGGAGAAAATACACAAACGATTAGGGAAAACACGGAAATTTTACTTGAAGCAAGTAGAGCGATCGGTTTGGAAGTAAATCCCGAAAAGACAAAGTATATGATTATGTCTCGTGACCAGAATATTGTACGAAATGGAAATATAAAAATTGGAGATTTATCCTTCGAAGAGGTGGAAAAATTCAAATATCTTGGAGCAACAGTAACAAATATAAATGACACTCGGGAGGAAATCAAACGCAGAATAAATATGGGAAATGCGTGTTATTATTCGGTTGAGAAGCTCTTATCATCCAGTCTGCTGTCCAAAAATCTGAAAGTTAGAATTTATAAAACAGTTATATTACCGGTTGTTCTGTATGGTTGTGAAACTTGGACTCTCACTTTGAGAGAGGAACATAGGTTCAGGGTGTTTGAGAATAAGGTGCTTAAGAAAATATTTGGGGCTAAGCGGGATGAAGTTACAGGAGAATGGAGAAAGTTACACAACACAGAACTGCACGCATTGTATTCTTCACCTGACATAATTAGGAACATTAAATCCAGACGTTTGAGATGGGCAGGGCATGTAGCACGTATGGGCGAATCCAGAAATGCATATAGAGTGTTAGTTGGGAGACCGGAGGGAAAAAGACCTTTAGGGAGGCCGAGACGTAGATGGGAGGATAATATTAAAATGGATTTGAGGGAGGTGGGATATGATGATAGAGACTGGATTAATCTTGCACAGGATAGGGACCGCTGGCGGGCTTATGTGAGGGCGGCAATGAACCTTCGGGTTCCTTAAAAGCCATTTGTAAGTAAGTATACCCAAAAGGATCAGACTGTATTTTAAACATTAGTCACGGTTCGAGCTTCAAGTGGTAAATATTCTTCAGCAGTCAATTTCAGTGTAGAAGAGTTGCAGTAAAAAATTCCCAACATCCGTCACCTATAAGTGTTCTCTCTCTCTCTCTCTCTCTCTCTCTCTCTCTCTCTCTCTCTCTCTCTCTCTCTCAAATAATTCGCTATTTTCAATCTCTCTTTCCCCAGTCCTGTCCACGCTGTGGAGTAACGGTTAGCGTATCTGACCGTGAAACGAGGGCCCGGTTCAGACTTTGTCTGGGACAAGTTATCTGGTTGAGATTTTTCCGAGGTTTTCTCTCAACCAATTAAGAGTAAATGCTGGGTGAGTTTCGGCGCTGGACCCTGGATTCATTTCGCTGGCATTATCACCTTCATCTCATTCCTACGTTAGATAACCATTGCAGTTAGTCATCTGGGTGTGGAAAAACCCCCAACCAGGATTTGAACCCGGGCCCTTTCGTTTCACGGCCACAAGTGCTAACCGTTAAGGCTCATTCACAATGAAAATTAAACATATCGTAAGCGTTAACTTAAGAATATAGCCTAAACGTTACGGTAAAATGAAGAAGTCATACCATCATTCACGATGGGAACATAAACATAACAGCAAACATACTTGGTAACCATGGAAACATGACGCCATTTCCTCATATTCTGTCGTATACTTCAGCGCTCCACGATTGTGTACTGTTTGCAAATCACGTAAGCATAAGCATGAAAGTTTGGAGTTTGCAAACTTTCATGTTAACGTCTTACGGTAATGTTTATGTCAATGCTTATGTGAATCATTGTGAATGATCCCATTTGGTAATCTGGACTAGAAGTTACTTTACTAACTTGTGTAGAACTTGCTAATTATTGTCGTTTTATTGAGAATATTTCATGCAAAAAATATAGGATTTACTCATTGTACGTGTCTTTTTTCCACCCATATTTGAATATTTCAAATATGTCTTAAGATATACAAAAATAGTAATGTTTTCTTAATTGATTTATTCCTGGAATGCAGAAAAAGTTTGTGTGAATCAAACAAAATTTGTGGACACTAGAGCATTTTTATATTGCAAAATGTTGAAAAAAAAAGTGGCAGAAGTGGGCATTATAGGCATTCTGTAGTTAAAATATGGCCGCTGATAGACATAAAAATATTTTTTTCTTACTTTTTCTCATATTTCAGGACTAGGTCCCCTTAAACAGACACAATGTCATCGAATCTGACCCCTCAAATGAGTAATGATAATTTTTCTCTTACGGCTTATTTTTCTGTTAAAATTGCCCTGACCTCAACGAAGTCTGTCGAACTTAATTTGCTGTCCCTATTGAATTCACTTGAAACAGCTCGCTGATGGTACTCAAGCACACATGGACGTCGTTAAAGAGAGGGTGTTACGAAGCGAATGTTTATAGACAATGCGTCTTTTTATAGCTGCTGATGAATCATCATTTCCAGATGTGATCCAAGCTATCAAGTAAATATTGTCAAATACGTTCGTGTGAAAGTCTTCATTTGTTTTTGCAAATGTGCGAATTCAATGTAATCTCAAATTCTTTGTATTCAGACTGCTTTGTACCAACTTTTCTGATGGAAAGGAGGGAAAATAAGAGCCTGGGAAAATAAATAGCAATTTGTGGCAGTATGGCGTGTACGTGTTTAGACACCGTGACTCATGAGAAAAGCTTGTGTTTGGTATTTTTAGAAGATATTGGTAAAAAAAACTGTGCCTCGTGGTATTTTTGGGAGCTCTTCGTAGAATTCGATTTGCTTGGTACATTAATAGATATTGTTGATTCGAATTTATCTTCTGGTATGTTCGGAGTTAGGGCCTACTATTGGTGAAAGATGGAATTGTCCATACCTGTGGAGTAAAGGTTAGCGCGTCTAGCGTGAAACCAGGTATCCGGGTTCGATTCCCGGTCGGGGCAAGTTATCTGGTTGAGGTTTTTTTCCGGGGTTTTCCCTCAACCCAATACGAGCAAATGCTGGGTAACTTTCTGTGCTGGATCCTGGACTCATTTCACCGGCATTACCACCTTCATCTCATTCAGACGCTAAATAACGTAAGATGTTGATAAAGCGTCGTAAAATAACCTACTAAAATAAGAAAAGAAAAGATGGAGTTCTCTCACGTTTTTTTCACTACCCCCACCCTCTCAAATATTGTTTGTAAATTTTATTTTAAGGGGTTATGTACACCTTTGAAGGTAAAAAATGATTTTTCACTTTACCTATATTAATTTAAGATGAACACTTAGCTTTATATCTGTAAATCTGTAAAAGAAAGTTTAAGATATCAATAAAACTGACCAAATTATGCATTAAAATGTCCTCACATGCAAACACAACACCAGCTAGCAAAGTGCACCTTCGAGGGTAAATATTCTTCTATCAGTATTTCGATTGTATACGGGTAAATAGGGTTAAGTAATTTTTTTGTAAATGGAATTTTGTTCCCCAGATGAATAGATAAGTTGAATACTATATGTGGGTGTGCAAGAAACAGAATAGTACCAGCATTTGATGTATTTTACTTGTGTAGAAAATTATTATTTGCAACAAGGTTCCGAAATTTAATTTTTATTTATTCGAAACTCATTTCTCTGACTCGCCTGTCTTTACCCTAACACCATCGAATTTATTATTAATTTTTAACTGTGAAAGAAATGTTAAGATAATCTGTAATATTGATCCAGTTATGCATTAAAATGTCCTGCCATCCAAGCACAATACTAGCCAGAAATTTGTAATTTTATCGTTAATTTTCTCAAAACTGTTTAAATCATATCTTCCACAATTTTTAGATAAATTCATGAAATTCTGCATATACTTTTTCTCATTAAGATCAACAAAGTGTATCTCAATCTTTAAAATTTCTTTAACAAATTATAAAAAAAAAAAACAACAACAACAAAAAAAAAATTCTTGAAATCTATATTTATGTTGTTTTTTTTTTCTCTTCTTGCAGTGTAGATATTCTGTTGAACTGGGCCTTTTTAATTTGAATGTTACATTTAAGACAAAAAATTGTTATTAAATGTTGCAATTCTTGGGATTAATTTCTTTTGAACGGTAGGCCTAGTTTGATACAAATAGCAAAACAAAAATTTTGAAAATTGGCAATTCCAAAAACTTTTCATGTAGGCAAATATTTGTTCTTTTAGATTCGAGAGCAAGTTTGAGACCTTAAACGTGTAAAAATTCATCGAAATAGGGCTTAAGGATAATAATAATAATAATAATAATAATAGTGTTTATTTTCCCTGGCAGAGTTAAGCCCATCAGGCCTTCTCTTCCACTCAACCAGGATCAAAGTACATACAGAAAAGTACATTTCGCTATACAGATATTAACTTAAGAAAAAAGATTGAGTGCATATGAAAACAATCACAAAACTGAAGGAAGAGTATAAATTGTATAATCAGTATGGGTTACATTGAGACAGTGACAATTATCTAGAAATTAGTGGTAATGGAAACAATGAAGTAGTAACTATATTTAAAAACATTTTAGCTGCAAAAAAAAAAACGAATTCTGTGCATTAAAATATTTTTAAATAACCTAGTTTTAAACGACTGAGATCTATGACTCCAGCGGCAGGGAGCGGACCATGGCTATTGAGAAAGAACTGGCGTACAGTGATGTCTGAGATGTATTGATAGCAACAGATTGTGCTGTGAACGTGTATTACAATTATGATGTGAAGCTACGTAGAAGAGTAAACCGAGAGGCAAGGTAGTTGGGTGTGGAATTATGTATAATTCGATATAGCAAGCAAAGAGAATGTACTAAACGTCGATTTTGCAAGCGGAGCCAGGAGATTCGTAGAAAATATTCCGATATATGATCATATCGGTGGATATTGAATATAAATCGGACGCAGACATTATGTACACGTTGAAGTTTTTGAGTATGTTCAGCAGTTAGGTCGTCATATAAAATTTTATAGTAAGAGTGGGGCACCACAAGGGTCTGTACTAGGATTTCTTTGAGTTTAGTAGGAGGGAAATTTTTCAGACATTTTAAAGAACGCATGATAGAGAAAACTTTTCTACAGATATATCTGATTTGCGTGTTCCAGTTCATACTAGAGTCTGAAATAGATGGCGAGGTTTTTCACAGTAGCACTGAAAGGAATGTTTGTGTTGTTGAGAGAGAGACTGAAGGGTGTTAATATTAATAGAGAATAGAAACTTATGTAATAATAAAATTTGTAAACCATAATGTTAACGTTCTCTTTACTACATATTCGTGGCAGTCATTATCTTTGTATTTCAATTCACGTTTCTTTATTAATTTCCTTGCGTACTTAAGTTAAAGTTGATTTCTTCGTAATATACGTAAGTACTGCAGATTGAGATGTTTCATCCTTTCGAAGAGGCAGATATAGCACCACATACAATCTTCAACTTGAGTGCAGTAATGCAAGAAAAGTTTCACGGAAAGGGACTCCATAGTCATGACTACTTCCAAGATTGGTTGCCGTAATAACTTTTATCTGGCCAGGTAACAGCCTTAATCCAGTGGAATGCATTGCTTTTATTGCCGAAGTGCAGAAGTACAGCCATTTCGGTTAGGTAAAAGGACGTCCTGAACTACATAAACAGCTGCTTAGTCCAATCATTTGAACCGTATTTAGCATAAACTTTTTTAAACCGTGGTGCGAGAGCCTACAAAGAACCAAGGGCGACCAGCCGACTGTTTTCCTCATGTTCATATGGATTAGCAGAGGTCGACGATCATTCAACCAGTACGAGGCGTCAACTCCTGTGGAGTAACGGTTAGCATTCTTGACCGTGAAACAGGCGGGCCCGGGTTCAAATTCTGGTTGGGACAAGTTACCTGGTTGAGATTTTTTCTGGGGTTTTCCCTGAACCCATTCAGAGCAAAAGCTGGGTAACTTTCGGCACTGGACACTACTCATTTCGCTGGCATTATCACCTCCATGTCATTTAGACGCTGTATAACCACAGCAGTTGAAAAAGCGTTGTAAAATAACCAATTTAAAAAATCCGAGGCTAGTGTCTGGTATTTCACCCTCACCCCAAACGTCATATGCCCGGATTTCGCTTCTAGCGAAGCTTCCCAAATTCATCACGATACAGGTTGGATACCAGTCCCATACACTGGCTGAAATTTCATGAAAAAATTCCATCCCCGCCAGGACTCGAACGAGCGCTCATTGTGTAAAAGTTCATGCATTACACGACGCTACGGCGCAGGACTTAAGGGAAACTGCCAATGTTTAAGTGTACCAAATATCGAGTTAGTTACAAAGGGCCGTATTCATAGACATTTTTAGCGCGGGCTTCCGGTGGATGATCAGCGTTTTTCGTATTCATAAACCAGTGTTAGCGATAGGATATGATTTGAATTCTGTACTAGTAACCAGTGGATAGCCGGGGCTAGCTTAGTACGCTCGTAGCGCGTGCTGCGAAATGTCTATGAATAGCATCAGTCAGTTTTAATCGTGTAACAGACTTCACGCAGTTCGTGAAAAGGTAAACAGTGATGCATGCATACATACAGGACCGAAGATATATCCATCCACTAATTTTCCTATATCGCACCATCAATACTTCTTCGCCTAACTATCTCTCAGTGAGTTTTAACTTTTTTGGGGGTTATTTTACGACGCTATATCAACATCTAGGTTATTTAGCGTCTGAATGATATGAAGGTGATAATGCCGGTGAAATGAATCCGGGGTCCAGCACTGAAAGTTACCCAGCATTTGCTCGTATTGGATTGAGGGAAAACCCCGGAAAAAACCTCAACCAGATAACTTGCCCCAACCGGGATTCGAACCCGGGCCACCTGGTTTCGCGGCCAGACGCGCTGACCGTTACTCCACAGGTGTGGACGCGTTTTAACTTCTTGTCCTCTTATCACAGCCTGGGTACTCGTTCTAAAAATGACCCTTTATTATCTATGCCTTGCTATAAAACAGCTCACTATTCTTCCTCTTTCACAGTATCAGCAATTCGTTTCTGGAACTCCCTACCCAGCTCCCTCAGGAACTGTCGAACGATATTGCAATTTAAAAGTGAATTGTTTAAACACGTGACCAGTATTCAGGTTTAATTCTCCTTTGTGTGTAATTTTCCTACGTGTTGTATAGTTATAATTTACATTTGAATTTGTTATTCTTGTAATTTGTAATATTGGTTCACTTATCGCTTGCAAAATCATTGAGTGTAACTTCTAGCCTTATATTATTTTGTAATTATTATTTATTATGTTCGCATTATTTTACTCAACTTGTGCTTGTACAGGGACATCATTTTGCTTTTACTAACATTTCTAATATTAACCTGGCTGTACCTTTGGATCAACGATTAAGAACCGGAAACGCCGTTTGCTACCCCCTTCCACAACTGGAGTTCAATGATACTGGCGTAATATACAAACAATTCACTTTACTAGATATAGGAGAGTAGAAAAGTAGTTCGTCCATTTACTTACACTACAAAATATTGCGATTTTGAGTTTGATAATTTTCATTAGGTAGGTATTAACAATGAGTGTTTTTACTCACGAACTGAGCTGTCCATGCGGACGTATTCATTATGCAGTGTATATTGTACTGTCTACTATACATTAGGGTACAATATAGAGAATGAAGTTAAATTGAAAAATAATCATAATATGGATATTTAAACACATTTTAGAAAATGCTGGCCGTTCATTTCGATACAGGTTTCAGTTCTTTTATCCATATTATCGCACTATAGACTATTGTACCTAATTCCAATTACCAGGTTCGTACTTCGTATCAGTAACTCATGTTGAAATAATTCTGTACCTACTCTATAAAAGAGACCTTACGTACTGTAAGTTCAATCTTCACTTCTGCCCGATCCGAAAAGATAAAATTACTCAGACATGCTATCTACTGTCCGTCCAAGTGGTTACGTCGCAGCGTCGTAGAAAGGGAGGAAATCACGTGACAGTTAATTACTTAACGAGGCCCTTTTATTTAAGTTATTTTAAACAATTGTATGGGTATAATATTACGTAGACGTCCAATTCCTAACAGAAATTAATGTTCTCAGAAAAGAGCTAAGACAGCCCAGCCACTAGAATTTACAGAGAAGCGAATAGAAGCAGGTGAGGGAAACTGGGATGCGACGTAGGCAAATGGAAAATGATGCAATATTGAAAGCTCTTTCGTCACTGGAAAACGCGAACATATTTTTGGAACGTACTGTTTACTATGACTGTATAGAAGGGGTGGGAGTGAAGTACATTAAAAAACTCAGGTACAATAAAAATTGAAGTAAAAATAAAATGATGTCCCTGTATAACTATATAAATTTGTATTAGTTTTCTTTAACTATTAGTCTGTAAAATTGTATTAGCTTCTTTTGTTTCTGGCTAAGTGGAAGAGAAGGCCTGATGGCCTGAACTTCGCCAGAATAAATATTATTATTATTATTATTATTATTATTATTATTATTATTATTATTATTATATACATAGGATACACATACATACATACATACATACATACATACATGGGTGACTTATTCAAGAAATTAATACTTCACTCGCTGGTTTTTGTTCCGATTAAATCTAGAATATCAGTCTCAATTTAACACGCTCTTTATATCGATAGCTGAGAACCAGCCTGTTCTAAGTCCAACTTTTTATAAGAAAGAAATCTGTGTTTCATTGTGTTCCAGTTCTTGTCTGCATATATGAATCGGACAAAATTGTAAATATTCCTCTCCATAAGGTTGCTATGAAGCTTTTCCAAATTGTTTCATGAAGCTTTGAATGTCAGGAGCTTAAAATAGCTCTTCTGAAAAGAAAAAAATATATATTGTAAAGAGGACTTGGACGAGTCTGGTTCTGGGCCATCGATATATTTACAACGCGTCGATCAAGTCCACATACTATATCGGGTTTATACTAAAGTAACACTGATCGGTCAGGTTCTTATATTTCCTACGTCAGAACTTGATACGTGCAAATAGAACCACGCTTTTTTTCCGCCTACTTCCCTTCTGACGTCATTTATAAGTCAGTTTGTGGTGGAACAGACTTCAGTAAAGTACAGAGGAGAACTGTAGAAACTACATTTTGAAAGCAAGCACCTGTCTGCTGTTACAAATGAAGCACGTTAGTGTTTTCTTCTACCAAAGCATTACTCAATAACCTGTTTAGCTCAGACTTAGTGGGTGTACTCGTGATCGGAGGCTACAGTCGGGCCTGGATTCGATTCCCGCTTGGATTGAATACCTGAATGAGTTTTTTTCGAATATTCCCAGACTGTAAAACGAATGGCAGGTAATTTCACGGCGAATCCCCGGTCTCATCTCTCCGAAGTCACCAATAAAATTCCACCAGCATTTGATAACCTCACATTTCGTACAACAGTATGAGTGGGATATTAACTGCATTTATTATACGTAATTTGCTCGGTGGATGAAATCTATTTACTCTCCTGTGACATACAATTATATGTTTATAGACTATCCAATACTATGTTTCTCTTCCTTCCTCCCCCCCCCCTTTTGTTCTCTTGATCACCAGATCATTCCTTTTTATTGTGGATTTTGTTTAATTTTTACTTTTTATTGTTATTTTATTACATTCCATTTGTTGTATTCTTCCTTACTTTTTCCCTTTTATCTATTTGTACTAACTGAGTTGCTTTTCTTATATTCTAATCTTTAGATCTGTATTTCACTTTATTTTTTCTATTATGGTATTATTTTCATGTTGTTTATTGTCGATTTTGTTATGCTATTTTTTTTTTGTAATATGTTAGTATTCTGTTCTTTAACTTTTTGTTAAATTTTCACTCCTTGTATACTTTGTGACCCGGTAGAGTGTAAGAGAAGGCCCTATGGCAGTGGTTGCCACACACCACGGAATTGTGACGTAATGCAAATGCAACCCGCACACCACTATCGCAGGGAGAGGGATAGAGAGGGTATCTCGTCAGGTAATGCAGTGAATAACAGTGCAGAGACTGTCTGTGACCAAAAAACGAAAGCGATATAATATTCTTCTACTTATTAACTATACATACTTTTTTACATGTTAATTTTTTATCCTCCTATTAATTATTTTTGTATTATTAATAAAATAACATACATTTATTTTCTTATTTAACATAGAAAGAGCGTGTACTTTACATCAGCAGTAATTTGAAATTAGAAAAACGTATCAGGCTGGTCACGAAGTTGTAAATTACACTACATACTTCAAAAAAACCTTGAAGTATTTTACTCCGATTAAGACATAGAAGCCGATACTGTTTATTGTTTATTTATTAATGAAATATACCAATTACACTACATACGTCGAAAAAAAACGTCGAAGTATTTTACCCCGATTAAGACATAGAAGCCGTTACTTTTTATTGTTCGTTTATTATTCAAGTTACAGGCAAGGGCGTGGTAGTCTTCATAACAAGAAAAATAATGACAACGTACATTGTTCTTTATACTTCATTTAAAATTTTACAACAAATTAAGTATCTCATATTTTTGCCATCTGCACAAAATAAATACTTTTCCTCCCTTAAAATTAAGTTTTTACTTATTATCTGTTTTCGAAAAGACATCGAAACATATTATCCTACACACTTGTAACATTACATGCGTACGTCCGCTGCTGATAAATGTCTTTACTTATATCCAAGTGAAGGCTGTAAACAGAGGGTGGGGATGTCATGGTTACGCTCGAGTGGAGACAGGGGCATGTGTCGCGACACTTTTTTTGGCGATCACTGCCCTATGGCCTTAACTCTTCCAGTATAAATAAAATATTATTATTAAATTGTTGTAATATTATATTATCGTAATTTGATAATAATTATTTAGTCGTTCATTATATTATCCTTTACATTCATGCAATTGTTGCCAAGAACTATGAATGGAAAAAAGTTCACATAAGTCACTAGTGCTTAGTAAGTAGAACAACACGTTTGTTCAGACTCTTACAATTTCTTAAGATTTCTAAGTAACGCGAGAGTCCATCGTTGTGGAGTAATGGTTAGCACGTCTAGCCATGAAACGAGAGGGCCCGGGTTCAAATCCTGGTTGGGACGATTTACCTGGTTGAGGTTTTTCCGGGGTTTTCCCTCAACCAATTGAAGCAGAAATGCCGGGTAACTTTCGGCGTTGGACCTCGGACTCATTTCGCTATCATTAATTCACAAATGATCATACCATAGCCCTTGTTAAATTCACGGTTCGGCGTGCTGTACTTGTACAAAAGCGCTGTCGTTCGGCTACCCATCATTCACAGAATAGGAGTGGTAAGCACAATAAGTCTCAGGCTGCAGTGCAAGCCTTCGAGTCCCTGCTCTGTACAAGAGAGGGGGAAAAAAATAACGGGAGTCCCAAGTTACGTGTGTATAGGACAAAATAACTGGGACAGTACGGAATTAACAAAAGACAAATGATGCATTTCCATTTGAACGGAGGTAAATCTTCATATATCTGCCGAGAATCGAGCCGAATCTGTATATGTTGTCGACATAACAAGGAACAACTGGCAAAGCTTTGGTTGAATATTGAAATAAAAGCAGTACAGCCAGCAGGGCTCCTTTGAGCGGAAAGGTAGTTCGCAAGTTGGGCCCACGTGATGCAAGCTGCAAGGAGCTGAGTGACACAATTGATTCAAACTTAGGAGGTCTTCATCAGACAGTCTTATCGATCCCTCCACACGCTGTTCAACAAAATACTCTTAATACTGTATTTACAACTGCCAGCTTTCACGGCTATGGCTTGGTTAATGCTTCTTGGCGACAAGGTAGTAAATTGGAATGAAGCTTAGGGCTCCATGTTGTCCGACGACAGTATGGTCTAGGGCAGCCGTGGTGAAAATGTGATCGTGCTCCGGGCCACTGTTTAACCTGCAACGTGCATAGCACCTATGGAGGGAGGCGGACACCCGAAGGGGAAGTGAAGCAACTGTCTGACTTATTAACGGATTTCCATTTTCCTTACGTCACGCACTTAAATATAATTTTATACAGTACGAGGCTACAAACATGTTTAGTACGTGTAACGAAGAAAGAAATGAACAATAAATGAACAATATCACAACCTAGAAATTAACTGTCTTCAGAATGTCTCTGCGACAGAGTTTCAAAATCAGGAATTATGTCACTTACTGCCAGTCGTAGTTGATCACGAAGGTATTTGTCTGTCAGTCGTGATCTAAATTTTGGTTTTTACTATTTTCATTGTTGAAAATAATTTTTCACAAACGTAAGTTGTAGCGAACATGGCTTCAATAGAGCAAGCGAAAGAACGAAGCTTCGGATATTTATTTTTTTGGCAAAGATTTGAAAAGTTCAACATTTGTCAAGTCCTTACATCTAGCTTTCATTTAACATCACATTGTAAATCTGTGAGTTTAAATTGAAGATCTAAGCGCATTATTCGTACATCTGCTGAAAAAGGATCGAAATAATAATAAAATACGAGCAAATGCTGGGTAACTTTCGGTGCTGGACCCCGGACTCATTTCACCGGCATTATCACTTTCATTTCATTCAGACGTTAAATAACCTAGATGTTGATACAGCGTCGTAAATTAATCCAATAAAAAATAAAAAAAAAATAATAATAATAATAACAATCTTTTAATGTTTCATCAGTAACATGTAGTATAATGCCGTTTTATGTTATACAACCGTTTTCCTCGTAATACTTGTGAACAAATCATACATTTAATATTCTCATCATATTAGCAGCAAAAAATGCGTCCTCCCATCCTACTTTGAAACTTTTGTTTTTATAGAGGTACATGGTTTCGAGAGAGACATTGCGACGATACGCCACTTGCAGGTCAGAGACAAATACAAATGGAACGGAGTTTGACTCCAGTGAGTGAGAGGATGGGCGTTGTGGTAGGTAGAAAGCAAGAGAAATGCATAGCTATCATTGCGAGCCACAATATGCTCGTGAGTTACATTTTCGCCACGGCTGGTCTAGGGACGAGCAGGGTTGCCCCAACGAATCTTAGTGTAGTCTGGTGTTGTGGGTTGTGAATACAGTGGAGGATAGGCGCAATAGATGTACTTAACCATATTTCGTTCTGTAATGTCTGACAGGAGAAGTAAACATTGCCGACAGAGGAAGAGAGAAGTATAATTGCTATTCAACCAATGGCATAGGTCTCATTCCACGCTTGTCTTGAGGTTGGGTGGAGGTAGAACGCTTCAGACCCCGCCTGGTCCATATGTAAGAGAGAGAAATATCTCCTCATATTCCGGGAGACGAACCCAGTTCCACTGCCTTCACAGTGGAGTAAGATGCCACTTGGGCCGAAGTGTCAGAGAGCAATGACAACGATAATAGTAATGATGTTAAATTTCTGTAAGAACTCCTCGTGAGCAGTAAGTGGATTAACTCGTCATAACAGACTGGAAGTGAGCTGGATAAAATCAATCCCACACGGCAACCCTGACCACGCCAAATATGGGATACAGGCCAATAAACATTGATTTAAGCGCTGTGTAAACATCGCAGTTCTAGAGGGACCACTAAGGGGTCCTGAAGTGCCCAATATATTTATTGTCCTACCAAGTAGGAGTGGCGTGTAAAAATGTCCTAGCCACAAAACTACCGTAACCTCATATGGGTTAGTACAGCGTTTCTCAAACTATGGTCCGCAGACCACCTGTGGTCCTCGAGGTCCTTCAAAAAAGACAGAAGAAAAAATAAAATTCAAACGAATTTAGTATCATGCTATAACTTAAAATCTCAGAGTTTGGAAATGACACATGGCAATCGCTTTCACTTTTTCTCCCAGTACTGACATTTTATGAAATTTATTACCCTACCCGTCTATCGACTTCCCCTTCTACTCTCAGCAGCAAAAGAGGGATTTAAAGCATTATATAGTGGTGTTTCTCGACATCTTTTCCCTGCACATCTGGCGCCGCGCCTGTGATCCAGCCTGGGACCACCCGAATTCATAACAGAGGACCAAAGTACCGAACCTTAATTCAATTTTAAAATATAAGTATACTGGCATTAAATGATAAATTTGCTTTCGAAGGGAACAAGAATAAGGTGGTCCGCGGAACTGTTCTGACTTTAAAAAGTGGTCCCCACTTCAAAAAAGTTTGAGAAACTCTGGGTTAGTAGAAATCACTTTATTCCGGGTCCGTATTTGATTAGGAATGCCTCTAGCTGGTGTGGCTGCAAGAGCGAGGGGTTGCATGTTTAGGGAGAGTTTTTTTTCAGTCATGGTGCTCATAGTCCTCAAAGAATTAAAGTCTAAATGCTTACCAGATTTTTTTAAAAACTCGAAACATTGCTACAGAACGGAAGGTATAACTATGTAGTTGAGCTAAGCTCGTTTGCAATGAGTTACGTCTAGAGCAGGCCTGGGCGTTATTAATTCGATTGAGTCACTACAGACTACCCCTGAACTTTCGACTTCACCCTCTCCAGCAGAGACAGTTATGTTTCGGATAGATACGAGTACACAAGTAGGCAAGCATTGCTGAGTGACGGATTGTAAAAGGCAGACATCATAGCTTTCGGCTGTCGCTGGTCACCTAAAATCCACCACTGATGCACACTGCCTGACTGTGTTTTTGTTTATAAAGCGGAGTAAGCGAAAATGACATAAGCGGGGGTATCTCCTTTTCTTTCCCCTTCCCCTTTATGCCCATGGCTGGTCTAGAGGTACCTAGTTTTCGCAAACCACGGGTCGGTTTTTTCAGCTGATAAAAACTTTGTCCATTTTTCGCTATCTGCACTGATAACAGAGTTTGTCTATGTCGCCGGACTTTTGAATCACTCTGTATGACATATATTCATTGAAGGACTAAGGGAAAGTAATCGTTAATAATACAACACAGAAATTCCATTAACTGTATCTATTTCACTCTATCAGCCACAGTCCTTATAAATAAGAACCAATTCGTTAAAAATCTAGATATTACAATAACAGGCAACCGAGATCGTAAAGACTTCACCGAATTACAGGGATCCTACGAATCCACAGTCGCTTCATTTATGTAATTTGCCTGTGTCTTCATCACCACGTAGTAAACATATAAATTGGTAATCACCAGGGCGCGGATTTTAATGACCTGAAAAGAAACCCTAAAAATGATCTATAAAATGACCCAAAATGTCAGAAAATGACCTAAAATACAATTCTTTTTCTTTTCGTACGTAGAGCATTCAAAAACAAACTCAGCCGAGAGCCTCGTCTCCTATTCTGATCTCTTTTTCCTTTTGACATCACTTACTATCGTGAAAATTCTTTTAGATTCCGCATTTGAATGGGGTAGTGTCAGTACTAATTTTGCGAGTTTTCATATATTGAGAAATTTTAGTTCTTCATTGAAGTATTTGGCTTAAATTACTAAAAAAAAAACTTAAAATTTAAAAACAATGACCAAAAAAAGCTCTCAAAAACTTAAAAAAATTAACTAAAAGAATAAAACAGCGAAAAATTACCAAAAAAAATGACGTAAAAACTCTACATTTCTATGGCCAGCATCCCGTATCCAGAACATTGCAAAGGATGTAAAGAAAAAAAAGATGATATATCATCAAAAATCAGCGCCCTGGTAATCACACGTAATCTGCCACTGTGCGAAAATGTGACTGACAGCCTACCGCCTAGGAATTAGGGTATTAGTTCGACTACTTGCGTAACAGAATCGTTCAAAATCTTCGGAGGACTGTAGTGTTGCAATTAATCTCTGAAGACATCGTAATTATTTTATAAGAGTATTTCTATAAGTCTGCAACAGTATAGAAATTTGTCTATAACATTTTTCCTCACGATCTTCATATTACGCCAATCACTGGCTTGCTTGAGGACAGCATCTTGTAGGGCCATATTCATAGACATTCTTGGCGCGGGCTTCCGGTGGATGATCAACGAACAAACGTTTTTCGTATTCATAAACCAGTGTTAGCGATATGATATGATATGATATATATGATATGATATGATATGATATGATATGATATGATATGATATGATATGATATGATATGATATGATATGATATGATATGAAATGAATCCTGTACAAGTAATCAGTCGATAGCTGGGGCTAGTTTAGCACGCTCGTAGCGCGGGCTAGCGAATTGTCCAATCTAGCTTTGGACATCTTGATATTCGTGTACAAGGAAACAAGAAGAATAATACCTTTGATCCCGTGCAGTAAGTCACGCTCATTGGAAAATCCCAAGAGCAGAATTTTCCAGTAGCCTGAAGTGTTGCCTTGCTTTAACGAGTTCTATCAACTTGTTGGAATGAGTGTCGCTCCCGCCCACCAACACAAAGTTAGCCCATCTCTAATGGCTGACATAATGGACCACCACGGTGTTAGCGACCTTTCCTCACCCTCTGCAACCCCTATTTGTCTAAGATTTATAATGCCATAAGCCACAACTTTCGTTCACAAAAAATTAGGGGAAGACTAAAAGTAACGAAACGAGCGTCAGGAAAGGAACAGGGTGTCCATATTGACACAAGTTCAAATTCTAGAATAATAACGTCCCAAGGTGTAATATTTATGCACAGTAATTTAAATAGTTCAGTGAAACGTACAGCAGAGTTCGTATAGGTCGGTTTCTGTCATATGCTTTTCCAATTCACTGTGGGCTAAAGCAGGGAGATGCACTATCACCTTTACTTTTTAACTTCGCTTTAGAATATGCCATTAAGAAAGTCCAGGATAACAGAGAGGGTTTGGAATTGAACGGGTTACATCAGCTTCTTGTCTATGCGGATGACGTGAATGTGTTAGGAGAAAACCCTCAAACGATTAGGGAAAACACGGAAATTTTACTTGAAGCAAGTAAAGCGATCGGTTTGGAAATAAATGCCGAAAAGAAAGTATATGATTATGTCTCGTGACGAGAATATTGTACGAAATGGAAATATAAACATTGGAGATTTATCCTTCGAAGGGGTAAAAAAATTCAAATATCTTGGAGCAACAGTAACAAATATAAATGACACCCGGGAGGAAATTAAACGCAGAATAAATATGGGAAATGTCTGTTATTATTCGTTTGAGAAGCTTTTATCACCTAGTCTGCTGTCAAAAAATCTGAAAGTTAGAATTTATAAAACAGTTATATTACCGGTTCTTCTGTATGGTTGTGAAACTTGGACTCTCACTCTGATAGAGGAACATAGGTTAAGGGTGTTTGAGAATAAGGTGCTTAGGAAAATATTTGGGGCTAAGCGGGATGAAGTTACAGGAGAATGGAGAAAGTTACACAACGCAGAACTGCACGCATTGTATTCGTCACCTGACATAATTAGGAGCATTAAATCCAGACATTTGAGATGGGCAGGACATGTAGCACGTATGGGCGAATCCAGAAATGCATATAGAGTGTTAGTTGGGAGACCGGAGGGAAAAAGACCTTTGGGGAGGCCAAGACGTAGATGGGAAGATAATATTAAAATGGATTTGAGGGAGGTGGGATATGATGATAGAGACTGGATTAATCTTGCACAGGATAGGGACCGATGACGGGCTTATGTGAGGGCGGCAATGAACCTTCGGGTTTCTTAAAAGCCATTTGTAAGTAAGTAAATTTAAATAGTGCGTTTCACGAATAGAGAGAGTTGACCTCAATAGCATTAGACGCTGGACCATATTCCTGGAAAACCTGCACGTTACTGTCTGTAATGCAGGTATAGAGAGAGTTGAAAAAAAGGTCGCTGATGTTCCTGTAATTACTATTGCGTACAGATGCTATAGTCATAACCAGTTTGCTATTTCAAGCAGTTTGGTGTGAATCTTGTGAGAAAAAAAACTCTTGTGTTATCCCTACGATTATGATTTTTACTCTCATTAGGTAAACTAGTAAGAAATGATTTATCCTTTTTCAGTTTTTCGATAAAACGGACGATTTTCTTACAAATTAAGTAAAGAGATTAACATGTACGTTATTTCCTGCCATTAGAAAGTCTGACAACCCTACTGGAGTGACTAATGCAGTCATGTCAATTGATGCCCATAAGGGCAAGCGCGCGCTTTAGAGCTCAGGAGAGCCTGAGTGCTTTACAGAGGAAAGGAAAGAGACAGACGAAAGAGGTAGTAGAGGAGAAGGTGCAAATATGGGCTACCATTTTGTTTTCCTCATAATAATGGAAAATGGTGTGGCATATTGCTTGGAAATCTTTATTGACATACAGAGTAATTAGTCAGATACAATTTTTCCAGTCTTAAAGGTTAATAGTTACAATAGATTTTTGCATATAATTACTTTATCAAAGAAATACGAAGTCGTCATCTACAACCAAACAACCAAAAATGTATTTAAAAATAGGCTTAAGGACTTTACTAATAGACGATAATTATACACAGTATTAAAGGGTGAAATTGATATTTTGTTATTGAAGTGTTGTATCAATGAAGAATTATGTTGTGTCAGTGAAGTGTGTTGAGTAAGTGAAACGTGTTCCTGTCAGTAAAGCTTTATAGTTTATAGTGGCAGTGCAAAGTATTTGAACAGTGAAATGTTTTTGAAATGTTAGTGAAATCAGGATAGAATCAGTGAAATATGTCGTAGTTCCAGTGCAGTGAGTGAGTTGACAGCGAAATGAGTGTAGTGTTGAAAGGTACTTGTGCAGATATGAACATATCATACTCGTAGGTTTTAGTTCGAACATAGGTTTAAGGTACAAATTAGATTTACTTTAAATGTTATTTTAACCGATCGTGCTTCATTTAATTTAGGATGTTCCCTGTTGTTATTATTATTATTATTATTATTATTATTATTATTATTATTATTATTATTGTTAGTATTAATTATTCGTAGTATTACTAATTGTTTATTATTGCCTTTATTCATTGTAATTAGTTGCCACTGCCACCGGGTATATTACCCATTGCAGTGTGAATAAATACATAACTTACATACATACATACATACTGTACATACATCTATAGGAAGTGGGGTTTAAATATGGGCTGCCACAAAAATTGGAAAATAAAATTGGAAAAAAACAAAGAAACATAAGTAGGAAAACCGTGTCACATCAGTGGCAATATTCTGTTACAAATAAAGCAAATCACGATAGTGAAAATACAGGACGTGTTATCGTGCTGGTAATATGGACTACCTATACCATATCTGACATAGCGGTAGCCCATATTGGCAACATCGACTCATGAAGGTATCTGAGATTATGTATGGCAATTGTTGCCCTAAATAAATATTACTCTTATGTCATGTGATATAGCTATTCTTAATCAGTGCAACACATCAAGCGTGATTTATAAACACGAAATATATTTCTTTAAATAAAATTGAAACTACATAGCTGAAAAGACTTTGCAATTGATGAAAAACATAAAGGAAAACAACATCCACACCACAAAGGCAACTTGTTTGTGTTTTTGTGCACGCAGACTGATGGACACGAGATGTACTTTAGAGTTTTTTCGCTAGATAACAACACCATATGTAGTAAAAAACTAGGTAGCCCATATTTCCATCATCTCCTCTATATGCCGTTTGGTCAAGTTATATACAGGGATGGCCAGCACTGATTCAATAAAGGGAAGAGAACTTATTTAAAACTGTATCCATGTTAATTTTTAGATTTGCCTGAGAAGTATAAGTGCATTATAAGAATGGAAGTTTTAATTTTAATGCACATTTTTCACAAGCGTGCTTTTTTATTCAAAAGAAATATTTTCTCAACTTCCTATACAGAAAAATGAAATTTTCAGATGATTTCCATGAGGCAACATTGGTAACAGTTTAGCTAATTTGGCAATGTTTGCAAAATGTAATTAGTATTTTTAAAATTTTTATTTATGCATAAAAAAGATAAAACATGGTTTAAAAGTAAATAGTAATATGCGTTACAAGAGCTGTATGTTGAAGTTTTCATGTTCGAGGAAAAGTTTGAAAAAGCGAAACGTAGTTGAGCTTTTTTAATTTCCGAGAATTGAAAGAAAACATACCGCTCGTGTATCGTACATTATTTTGTGCGATGATCGTTTATTATATACCTGAAAGAGGAATTTCTAATAAGTTGCAATGAAGTCTCCATCTTGGTTTCTGTTCAATGACGGCAAATTAGCAAAACAAAAATATCTATCTTCAACATTGTTGCTTTAAAATGTTTTCTGTGTTTACTATACTCCAGCAGGCCGTGATATACGTGTGTCTTCCCCCCCCCCCCCAGTCTGCGAGGAGTCTGGAATCTTGTTGATTTTTTCACGGCTTCCTTAATGTTACTTGCATCACGAATGCAGTAACTTTAGTGAAATTGTAGAGTTTACTTAATTTTTTGCAAATATTTAAAAACAATAATTAACAGTGCAATTTAGGTGAAATTGCAGTGGTAAGTTTCCAATTTATAATTATTACTATATTGAACGTCTCTAAAAATAATATGTTAAAAGCCTAAAGCAGTAAAATCAATATATCACTTAAGCGGTAAGAAGAGGGAATACCCGGTCCCGGAACAATTTTTCCCTTGAAATTATTCAAATTATTCAAGAGGGAAATTAATATGTGTGTTAGGTTGGGAATACTGAATGTGGAATTTTAGACTTTCCGCGGATTGGTTTTGTGCGGAAACCAAGCAAATACGCACGATCTCGCACAATAGTAATATACGTTACAAGAGCGGTATGTTGACGTTTTCATGGTCGAGGAAAAGATTGAAAAAGCGAAACGTAGTTGAGCTTTTTTAATTTCCGAGAACATGAAAACAAACATACCGCTCGTGTATCGTACATTATTTTGTGCGAAGATCGTTTATTACATACCTGAAAGAGGAATTTCTAATTAGTTGCAATGAAGTCTCCATCTTGGTTTCTGTTCAATGATGGCAAATTTTCAAAACAAAAATATCTATCTTCAACATTGTTGCTCTAAAATGTTTTCTGTGTTTACTATACTCCAGCAGGCCGTGATATACGTCTGTCTTTTTTTTTCCCCCAGTCTATAAATGCGAACTTAAAACAAACGGTAAGGTTATGTAATGATTTATTTTTCATTTTAATATATTAACAATATTATTTATATAACATATTGCAGTAATAACATCGGCATCTGGAATCTTGTTGATTTTTTCACGGCCTCCTTAATGTTACTTGCATTACAAATGCAGTAACTTTTGTGGTGTTGTAGAGTTTACTTAATTTTTGCAAATATTTAAAAACAATAATTAACATTGCAATTTAGGTGAAATTGCAGTGGTAAGTTTCCAATTTATAATTATTACTATGTTGAACGTCTCTAAAAATAATATGTTAAAAGCCTAAAGCAGTAAAATGAATGTTGCGCTTAAGCGGTAAGAAGAGGGAAATTGTTATGTGTGTTACGTTGGGAATACTGAATGTGGTATTTCACACTTACCGTGTATTGGTTCTGTGCGGAAAACAAGCAAATACGCACGATCTCGCACAAAAGTCTTAACGTTTCGGATGTTTTTCCATTTTCGCCTCTCCTTCTCACCAGAGTCCAAATTCCGCTACAGTTGGCAGTACTGATCATAAGTTCGGTAAATGGGAGTAAGTGACAACACCGCAAGCCAAGGACCTCTACACGTATCGGCCCTACTTTTATCCATATCATTGTTGTTGTTAAAGAGTAAGAATTGTTGATTTTAAACGAGGCTTCCTTATTGTTGATAAGAAATCTGTAATTCGCATGACACGGATTATTATGCATTTTGAAGGAGGCAAGTTGACTTTGCTCCATATTAAAACAGCAACATTTTCCTCGTTTGCCTGTCTCGTGCCGTTATTGAATATCGTCAGAACCGCTATATATCTTGTAATATTCCACGAGATCCTGGGTTCGTTGGTATGACCCGGTTTGCGGATATATTGTGGGAGTTGTGGCATCGATTGAGAGTTGCGGCTTTCTAAACGGAGTTCCCAGACTTTCTAATTTCTACTAACACCGCACGACTGCTTGCAGCGATCCTGGGTTCTGCCCCGGGGCGACCACAGCGAACATGGCGCCTGTTTTTGCGATTATTTATTAACTTTCAGGAAATGTTGAGTGACTAAACTGAGCTCTGTACTCCAGTACTTGACTCCGTTCCAGTTTTCTTCATTCGTAAATCATATCTTCTATATTCACCTTCAGATCCTTCTGTCTCTTTTCACACGTCTTTTCTTACTTCTTTTTTTTATATTTATTTCACCTCCATTTCTAGCCGTTTATTTCCGATTGTATTTTTTCTTTTTCGACATTTTTTGTTCTTATTTTTCCTTCACTCTTACATATGTTACTTTGAGTTATACAGGATCTTCCAATAACAGTTTTAAAATGAAATAAATTGTATAAAGGAAAGAGTTTATCATTTATTTAATTACTATTAAGCATGGACCGATATCAATGCTAGATTAGCAACACCATCATACTTAGGAAGAGCTGATCATATTAGGAAGTTTAAATGTAGAAAACAAAGAACGGACGTGGCAAAATTTTATTTTGTTAACAATAGTAGACTGGAACAGCTTACCTGCGGCAATCTTTCAGGGTGGTCCTCTTAAAATCAATACATTTAAGGAAAGGTTGAGATGATTAGACTGAAAATGTAATTGGAGGTGCAGTGTAATTATTTAAGTTGTGTTATGTACTTAATTTAATTGATATATAATTAATTAAGTTGATATGTAATTATTAAGTTGATATGTAATTAATCAAGATGATATGTAATTTAGTTGATATGTAAATAAATTAAGGTGATATGTAATTAAGATGATATTTAATTAAGTTGGTATGTAATTAATTAAGATGATATGTAATTATTTAAATTGGTAATAGTTGGGTGAAATAGAAGTACTTATAAGTTAGATTTACTTTTGCTTATCGTAGGCGTTATTATAGAATAGTTTTTATTGCATCTACTATTTATAGATTTACGTTTATTTTATTTTATTTCATTTAGGTTTATTTTATTTTATTTCATGTAATTGTAATTATTGTACATTATATGTCATTGCTACCGGGTGTATACCCAATTGTAGTGTTAATAAATACATACATACGTTATTTTGAAGCATACAATGTTAATAATGGGGTTAGACAAGGTTGCCCATTATCTCCAACACTATTTAATATTTACATGAATGAAATCATTTCTAAATGGAACCAAATCTATACATCAGGAATCATAATAATCAATAGGCCTGCCTTAACATTAAATACCCTGCTCTTTGCAGACGATCAAGTCATAATTTCCAATTCAGAGGATAACTTACAAAGAGGACTATATACATTAAATAAAATATTATCAGATTTTGGGATGGAGATTTCAGCACAAAAAAAAAGTGATGGCATTTTTGGTACAAGCTCCAATCAGAAGTAAGATAATACACAATAACCAATGCCTCGAACAAGTACAAAATTTCAGTTATCTGGGTTGTGAAATATCTTATCAAAATGAAAAAGATGTGGACAAGAAAATCACCAAATCTACATAGATTTTGGGAATAAATAATACATTAAAAGCTAAATTAGTACAAAAATCCACAAGAGTAAAAATATAAAATACTCTAGCATTACCCTCCCTTTTATACGGAAGTGAGATTTGGACATTAAGGAAAAGATATATGAGCAGAGTCAAAGCAACGGAAATCAAATTTCTCAGACGGACAGCAGGATATACTCTTTAGATCGAAAAAGGAATGAAGAAATATTGGAACAATTAGAAGTAGAGTCAGTAGAAGAAAAAATAAACCAATACAAACTAAATTGGCTACACCATGTAAAACGAATGGACAATTCAAGAATCCCCAAAAAGATGATGTAATATCAACCCAAAGGACATCGACGGTTGGGAAGACCCTTTAGAAGACTGCTAGATGGGGCCGAAACAGGTCTACACAGGCCTAATTCGTGACATGATGATGATGATGATGATGATGATCAGTTAAGGGGAGAGGATGGTATTTTTTGGTGGGGGAAAAAAATCGGATGTTGAGTCGCCATTTTTAAACTTCTTGCGTTATGGATTTTCAAATCACTCGCCCACTTTTATTGTTGTTTCCGGCAAATTAAATGTTAAAAAGAGAATGTTTTTTTTTCTTTAAAATATCCTTTGATATGTGTGGAATGCATTGCATAACATTTTGTGGGTATTTGTGCCCTTATCGGATGTTGAGACGTCATTTTTAAACTTCCTGCGCTATGGATTTTTAAATCACACGTCCGCTTTTAACGGTTTCCAGTAACTTCATTTTTTTTGCTACGTTGCCAGATAAAAATGGATATAATTTCTGAACTATTAAAGATACATGCATGAAATTTAGAACACACATTCTTTAGACTATTAGGAAACTTTTCTTTGTAACAGAATTTTGTTAATTGATTTCATTTTAAAAATACGTCCGTTTGTTTGCAAGAAAGGAAATCAGAAAATTGTTATTAAATTTTAATTGTTTATTTTACAAACGTAGGGACTAATATCAAATTCTGTTACAGACAGTTTGTAGAACATGCTTTTGCAAATACATTGCAAAAACTGTTTGAATCTATCTTTAAAAACGGTTTAGATATATCGATTTTAGTACAATCCTGCATTGGGTACATTTTTTTTTCAAATTTGAGCCCCCAAATATATATATATATATATATATTTTTTTCTTTTCAAAATATTTTTATTTGGTTGAGTTGCCACAGCTATGAGCTCTCTACATACAAAAAAATTAATATTTTACACCAAATCGGAGAAAAGTTTTAAAAAATACCATCCTCTCCCCTTAAATGGCCGGCGCGGCTTCATTGGGTTGCTCGTATACAGGTCTTCCAATTTTCAATAACAGACAAACATAAACCAGGCTCAACTTCACAAATAACGCCCGTGATATTCTTCCTTAGGTCATTAACTGTTTCTGGCTTGTTGGTATAAACCTGTTATTTAACATAACCTCATAATGAGTAATCCAGCGAAATGACAAGCCTCTGAACTTCTCCCGCATAAGGACGACTGTTTTGTGAGCAGTATGACACGGGCGTCATCTTCTTGAAACGAGACGTTTCTGAAATCTATACCTTCCAATTGAGGGCAAAATTAATCCCTTATCATAGTCCAGTATCTTCCACACACCGTACGCTTCACGTAATGCACGGAATGTTCGGCGAACGGATGACTTTTTTAATAATAAATTGTATTGATTTTTACGCATTGTGGAATGGCGTAACGTTCCATGATTATTTGTCACCAACTGTAACCATGGTAAAAATATGACTGCTATAGCTTTATGAACGCGGCAGCTTTTTGTATGTTAAAATAGAACACTCTTATTGGAAGACTCTTTATAATTATATTATAAAATAGAACATAAAATACGTGTATCATTCACCTGGATGCTGGCTTCTCAATTTTCTTTTCCAAGCAATCATGTCTCGAATCACGTCTACATCCAGGTCTCTATTCTGCATAGCTCTTCTCACAGCATCGTTCCAAGCACGCGTAGATCTAACGCGAATCTTCCCAGGTGAATGCCAGTGAAAAGTGATTTCTGGCCTACGATTCTTCAGCATTGTCCTATGTTTAAACCAGTAGGTAGCATATAGGTGTTTTACTTCAGTTCTATAAATCGTTGCTGGTATCGTTTTGATTTACGTAGTTTCTTCATTGGTTATTCGTTGAACTATGAAAATTCTGGCACTCTCTTAGGTAGTGATTTTGAAAGAAAAATTTTCACGTAGCTATATTTTTCCGGAAAATTTTCCGTCTGTGTCAGATTGTTGCTTTCTTCGTTCTATTGCTTAATTGTCTCGAAAGCTACACGCGTATTGCTTACTCATTGTTCACCAGCTTGTCAACCGTGAGACTTCTATTTTTTTATGGCTGTGTCAGTACTGAATCCAAAACAAGCGCAATTGTCACGTTTGCTTTACCGTAACACTGTTGCTGATTAAAGCAACAAGCGCTGACGAATGTCATTTTCTGAGAACTTTACTAAACTAGTCTAAACTGTAACAGCACCGTTTGATACATATGAAGCTGATCTATGCTTGGTTACTTACTGGCTTATAAGGAACCCGCAGGTTCATTGCCGCCCTCACATAAGCCCGCCATTGGTCTCTATCCTAAGCAAGATTAATCCACTCTCTCAAATCCATTTTAATATTATCTTCCCATCTACGTCTCGGCCTCCCCAAAGGTCTTTTTGCCTCCGGCCTCCCAACTAACACTCTATGTGCATTTCTGGATTCGCCCATACGTGCTACATGCCCTGCCCATCTCAAACATCTGGATTTAATGTTCCTAATTATGTCAGGTGATGAATAGAATGCGCGCAGTTCTGTGTTGTGTAACTTTCTCCATTCTCCTGTAACTTCATCCCTCTTAGCCCCAAATATTTTCCTAAACACCTTATTCTCAAACACCCTGAATCTCTGTTCCTCTCTCAAAGTGAGAGCCCAAGTTTCGCAACCATACAGAACAACCGGTAATACAACTGTTTTATAAATTCTGACTTTCAGATTTTTTGACAGCAGACTGGATGACAAAAGCATCTCACCTGAATAATAACAGGCATTTCCCATATTTATTCTGCGTTTAATTTCCTCCCGAGTATCATTTATATTTGTTACTGTTGCTCCCAGGTATTTGAATTTTTCCATCTCTTCAAAGGATAAATTTTCAATTTTTATATTCCCATTTTGTACAATATTCTCATCACGAGACATAATCATAAGCTGATCTATGCTGTAATTTCAAAATAGTTATTCAAATAATGATATCATTAATATGGTTCGTGACTTCCTGACTTTGTAATACCTTTGGACTCCTGGAAACCTCCTTTATCTACTCTGAGAACTCACAGCTCAATCAGCTCAGTTCACCCGTAGAAGGATTGAGAAAACTGTTTCGTGTAGCTAATTCATTTTTCAATCCTGATCCGTTTGGGAATGCGTCTGTACAGTTTTGTGTGATTGTGTAATTTTTTCTTTTGTACGAAGGAGGAACCGAAGGTTTACACTGCAGCCTGAGGCTTATTGTGCTCACCACTTCTACTCTGTGAATCTTTGGGTAACCGAACGACCGCAGTCTTATACAAGTACAGCACGCCGCACCGTGAACTTAACCCGGATTATTGAATAGATGTTGGTAATACGTGAATTAATGATGGCGAAATGTGTCCGAGGTCCAATTCCGAAAGTTACCCAGTCATTTTGCTTCAATTGGTTGAGGGAAAACCCCGGGAAAAACCCCAGTCAGGTAACTTGTCTCAACCAGCATTTGTTCGTTAACAGTCAGACATCTTTACTCCTGTCTTTTCTTTTTTTCTGATCTAGCTGTTGTTTTAAGTAAATCCTGAAAAGACAAAGTATATGATTATGTCTCGTGACCAGAATATTGTACGAAATGGAAATATAAAAATTGGAGATTTATCCTTCGAAGAGGTGGAAAAATTCAAATATCTTGGAGCAACAGTAACAAATATAAATGACACTCGGGAGGAAATTAAACGCAGAATAAATATGGGAAATGCCTGTTATTATTCGGTTGAGAAGCTCTTATCATCCAGTCTGCTGTCCAAAAATCTGAAACTTAGAATTTATAACACAGTTATATTACCGGTTCTTCTGTATGGTTGTGAAACTTGGACTCTCACTCTGAAAGAGGAACATAGTTCAGGGTGTTTGAGAATAAGGTGCTTAGGAAAATATTTGGGGCTAAGCGGGATGAAGTTACAGGAGAATGGAGAAAGTTACACAACACAGAACTGCACGCATTGTATTCTTCACCTGACATAATTAGGAACATTAAATCCAGACGTTTGAGATGGGCAGGGCATGTAGCACGTATGGGCGAATCCAGAAATGCATGTAGTGTGTTAGTTGGGAGACCGGAGGGAAAAAGACCTTTAGGGAGGCCGAGACGTAGATGGGAGGATAATATTAAAATGGATTTGAGGGAGGTGGGGTATGATGATAGAGACTGGATTAATCTTGCACAGGATAGGGACCGCTGGCGGGCTTATGTGAGGGCGGCAATGAACCGTCGGGTTCCTTAAAAGCCATTTGTAAGTAAGTAAGTTGTTGTTTTACTTTAGGCATGAATATTAAAAACAAAGTTGCTAAGTAAACAAACGCGCATTAATTCAAACTTGCAGCAAGTATGTGCTGAGTTTCGTGAAAGCCAGTTTATGCAGCGCGCGGCGTGAAAATATGCAGATCAGGTTTTATATGACATTTCAGTGGAATTTCAGCTCATAGGTCAGTTGCAAGTGTTCAGCAGGACTTGCGCAACCGGTTTTCGCTCTGTTCGGCCACACACGGAGGCGCCTCGCGTTTTTTGGGAGTTTGGTATCCCAGCGTGGGAATGTTTACCTCCTATTTATTCTGATTCTTGGCTTTTAGTATTGATCAGAGTTCCTTCTGAAGGAACATCGGACTGGTCGGAGATTTCGCCATCCCCAAAAAGACACTTTTCAATTTTCTGTGTAGCCTACTATATTTTGTGTAGTTGTAATGTTCTTTGTATTGTAGTTTAGTCCTGGTTGAGTGTTAAAGATCCAGTCATTAACTCTGCCAGGTTAAATAAAAGCATTATTATTATTATTATTATTATTATTATTATTATTAATGTAATCTTCATCTTACGATGTTTGGATGACGTATATACGTCACCAAACATCGTAAGATGAAGATTACATTTGTAAAAGTTTCTTTCAAGCCATAAGCAGTGCTGACTAGATCAGACGCTATGGACAGTACTCTATAACAGAGTCGCCAGTATGAAAGGATGATTCCAAGCCTTTGGCGTGAGACGAACTCGATAGCTCAGTGGTAGAGCGCCTGACCGGAGAACAGGAAGTCGCAGGTTCGAGTACCGCTCGAGGTTGTGAAATTTTTCTTTCATACCATGGCATGATTGTGACTATAATAGTATTTAATTCAATATTATTATTATTATATTATTATTATTATCATTATTATTAGTATCATTATTATTATCATTATTATTATTATTATCATTATCATTATCATTATCATTATTATTAGTATCATTATTATTATTATTAGTATTATCATTATTATTATCATTATTATTATTATCATTATTATTATTATCATTATTATTATTATCATTATTATTATCATTATTATTATTATTATCATTATTATTATCATTATTATTATTATCATTATTATCATTGTTATCATTATTATTATCATTATTATTATTATCATTATTATCATTATTATTATTATCATTATTATTATTATTATCATTATTATTATCATTATCATTGTTATTATCATTATTATCATCATTATTATTATCATTATCATTATTATTATCATTATTATTATTATTATTATTATTATCATTATTATTATTATTATCATTATTATTATTATTATTATTATTATTATTATTATTATTATTATTCACTGCGGACTAAAGCAAGGAGATGCACTATCGTCTTCACTTTTTAACTTTGCTCTAGAACAAGCCTGAACAAGGTTTGCGCTCTCCGAGCCGGCTCACAGCTCATAAGCCGAATGCAGATATTAGCTGCGCTCTATATAAGAGTGGATTGGAAGAAGGGGTGATCTCGTACAAAATATATACAAAAGGAAAATACTATTACGAGTGTTTATGAAATGAATTCCCGTTCAGTGTTTGCAAAACTATCTTGAACTATTATTAATTAATAAAGAATTATTTATTTTACAGAAATTAATAGAAATTCTATAGCTACTTAAATGTACAATATCATTTTGTTATATTTTTATTTATCAGTACATCAAATTGAGGTTTTATGCTGTTGGCAGCTGAAAGGAACAGTAGCCTACTGATCGTAATGAAACTTCAGTTACAGATGTTCGATGTCTGCCTTTATTAAAGTTGATTATAGAAAACAGTTGCTTACAAATATAAATGTTGAGCCAAACATAGCAATCATTTTCACAGCCAGCCTGTGTAGTCGTGGATATTATTGCTAATGTTTAGTCTTGTAAAACTCAACCAGGCTAGTAGTATTATTCAAACGATCTTCAGCCCTTAGGTCACATTGACGATCAATAAGTTCGAGCTGTAAATCGTTAAATGTTATGTTCCGTCTTTTAGATTCCTCCATACTGTACTGTAGCAGTAGGTAAGCAACGTGAAACAGTTACTGAGAATAGGCCTACGCACTGCACTCCACTAGATAACTGAGTGGTCGTTTCCCTCTCCTCTACCTATAGCAAGTCTATGTCATTCTGACGTATCTTCCTCTCCGTTTCGGAGAGCGGTAAACACGGCTCTCCCGCTCCCAAGGAGCGCGCGCGCTCATTGAGCGCTGTTTGTGCAGATATGGTCTAGAATATGCCATTAGGACGATCCAGGATAACAGAGAGGGTTTGGAACTGAACGGGTTACTTCAGCTGCTTGTCTATACGGATGACGTGAATATGTTAGGAGAAAATCCACAAACTATTAAGGAAAATACCGGAATTTTACTTGAAACAAGTAAAGAGACAGGTAATGTTTGGAAGAAAATTCCAGAAAGATAAAGTATATGGTTATGTCTTGTGACCAGAACATAGTACGAAATGGAAATATAAATATTGAAAATTTATCCTTTGGAAAGGTGAAAAAATTCTTGGAGCAACAGTAACAAATATAAATGAGTAGCTTAATATCAAAGACTGACATCTGACCTCAATCGAAATTTAGATAGCTGTAGTTTTTTATACAATTTTTCATGCTCTTTCCAGTTATAGTGAAACCATATGCAAACTCTAACACTACATTTATAAAATAAATTGTGTTAAATATTACGAAGAACATTGTGAATTTAAAAATTGCCTCTAGATCAAAACTATGGAGACGACAGATGTCCGTCTTTGATATTAAGCTACTCAAATGATGCTCGGGAGTAAATTTAAACGCAGAATAAATAAATTATATTATTCGGTTGAGAAGACTCTGTCATCCAGTCTGCTTTCAAAAAAGGTAAAAGTTAGAATTTATAAAACAGTTATATTACCGGTTGTTCTGTATAGTTATGGTATTTGGACTCTCACTTCGAGAGACTGATAGAAATTAAGAGTATTCGAGAATGAGATGCTCAGGAAAATATTTGGGCTAAGAGGGATGAAGTTACAGGAGAATGGAGAAAGTTACACAACGCAGAACTGCACGCATTGTAATCTTCACCTGACATAATTAGGAACATGACGATGGGCAGGGCATGTAGCACGTATGGGCGAGTCCAGAAAAATCTATATAGAGTGTTAGTTGGGAGATCTGAGAGAAAAAAAAACACTTGGGGAGGCCAAAACATAGATGGGAGAATAATATTAAAATGGATTTGAGGGAGGTTGAATATGATGGTAGAGACTGGATTAATCTTGCTCAGGATAGGTACCGATGCGGGCTTATGTGAGGGTGGCAATGAACTTCCGGGAACCTTAAAAACCATAAGTAGGTAAATAGAAAGTATATATATGAGCGATTAATATGCTATCCTATGTTTTTCGCACTCTACTGTACAGTAGGCAATTTTAAACACCCTTGCCTTGCGTTAAAAGATCTACTTCGAGCTTTTAGGGACGTATGTCTGAAAACTGACGGAAATACATGTAAGCTCACAGAAAAACCAAATTTGGAAATCTGTCTTTTACAGCCTGACAGTACATTAACTGTACTATACTTCGTTTAATGAAAAAGTATGGAATATCCTCTACTCCTCGGTTCTCACACAGTTGTGATGGTTTCCTGTGGTCCCCATTCTTGGATCACGAAGTAATTGAAAGCTGTAAAGAGAATCAATGTTGCATGGAAACCGTTAGTGAACACGGAGTGCCAACTGGGTGAGGGGACAGCACACACTGGCTTGTTTATCGCAGCCAACACGTTCTGTGGCGTCCAACAGTCGATTTCTTGAGGTTTGATACGTGTGAAGCAGTGTTGCCAATTTGGTGATTTTGTCACCAGATCTGGTGTTTTTGGGAAGCCATTTGGTGTCAAAAAATGTCATTTAGCGACATGTCGAAATTATGTTGTTTTAAAATAAAGTCTAGTGATAAGTATTAGAGGCATAAAATTAATATTTGATTTAATCTGGTTTTTAATTTAATTAACCGTAAACCTTAATTGATTGGGAAGACGTATGCATCACTTGGTTTTTTCAAAATAATGTGTAACGTCTCCGCTTGTGCTGTATGATTGTGGAACTTGGAATGTCACTTTGAGAGAGGAACAGAGGTTAAGGTGTTTGAGAATAAGGTGCTTAGGAAAATATTTCGGGCTGCGTGGGACGAAGTTACAGGAGAATGGAGAAAGTTACACAACACAGAACTGCACGCATTGTATTCTTCACTTGACATAATTAGGAACATTAAATTCAGACGTTTGAGATGGGCATGGCATGTAGCACGTATGTGTGAATCCAGAAATGCTTATAAAGTGTTAGTTGGAAAACGTGAGGTGATTCACGAGGATTTACCGTCCCTCACGGAGTCTATTCCCGAAGACATTCTGAGCAAAAAAAGTCATAAACATTTGTCCTAATCTCAATATTTTCAGAATTACACTAATTTGAAGTTGTTTGTAAAACCATTATTCTTGAGTTTTAAGGGTAAAATAATATTACGTATAAAGAATGAACTATTCAGGAGTATTATTTCTTTAATTGGCTAATATGTGAAGTTAAAAATGTGTTGTGAATTCCATAGTTGCTATGTACAGAATTTTTTCTCGAAATTGCAATTTATTACGCATTTATCACAATATTGTTACAAATCACGATACTCTTGTAAATTCTTTAAGACTGTACATTAGGATGCGTTATAAAACTGTAAAGAATCAAGTTACACATTTTTTATATCCACTGTTTTTCCCAAACACATTCTGGAATTTGTCCCTTAGTAATTCTGCTTCTGAACCTGGTAGCGAGTCTAGTTTAATTTCCACAGCACGCACCTCCCTGTTTCAGACAACAGGTTTTTGGATGTTTCGAGTTTTTTATGGTGTCACACAAAAATATTAAATTTGCTAATAGGAAAGCCAAATTGTTTTTCAAATAACCATCTTTCAGTATATCTTGAAGGATATCGATTGACGAAGCCCGATAACAGGGAATCACAACAAGATATATTGCCTTACTTGATAGACATGAGCGAGAGACGAGAGATTTGTTTAAATTAAATAATGTTCATACCCAGCTCTTATCTGTTGTGTTTGACAAACAAAGCGTGGAATGAAATCGTCTTCAGCAACAATAAACATTCCTGATTTTGTGTTACAAGATTTGTCCTCCTTGTCCATGTTAATTTATTCCCTAATAATAACACTGATATGCTGCCTAGCAGTTCTCAGAACTTGAGGCGATACTATTACAAAAATGGATCACGGATACACCACACAGCGCTTAGAAACACGAAGCAACCAAGAATTCTTAAAAAAGACAACGTACTTCTGAGTGATATAATTGATTTAATTTTAAAATATTTAAAAGTTCTTGTAAAAAAAATTATTTATGTAAAAAAACTCCAAGATTTATGTGTTTTTATGTGAAATAAAATTCGGGTTTTAAACTTGGAACTTTATGTTCGGAATTTTTAACTTTGTTAATTGTGTTTTATCACACGCAAAAAGAATATTTAATTACATAGGAATCCGCTCCTTAATTATAATTAAACAGATAGTTGTATATTAATTAATATAAAACCATTCAATCTATAAATAGTGGATTCACACCCCGAAAATAGCGCCAAAATTTGTGATGAACCAAGTCTACCGTATTTTTGTGGTCAGAAGTTTGTCACCCTGGATTTGAGTGCCAACAATGGACAGCGCGTGGCGTGACGTCCAATTCCGCCGCACGACAGAGTGTCGCCACGTACAACAAGATGGCAGGCCGGCCGACGGTTTCGGGTTTTCTGTACAGCATTGCCGGAAGCGTAGTGTCACCTTGTTGGCGAGAAAGTCCGTTGCTAGGGACTGCAGCGTTTGCATGCAATGCAACACTCCAGATCCGGTCTGAATCCGCGGGGCTGCCGACATCACAGGGGATAAACTCTTTATTGAAATCCGATTCTCAAAGAACGGATTCTTATGTAACACAGCTCGCATTTCTGTACTTACCGCGTCTCACAACAAATCTACAGTAATAATAGGATATCCGATAGCTCTGGGGGAAGTTGCGAAACAAAAGAACAGAGTAATTCCCTCGGTAAGTGAACTCAGGGTTAAATTTCCGGCAGATACATTTGTTTCTTTTTTTGACAGAGAATGCTAGCACGTCATTTATTCAAGCTTTCCTCTACTGCGAGCAGGACATCGAAATTGTAAAGGCTCATTCACAATCAAAAGTAAACATAACGTAAGCGTTAACTTAAGAATGTAAACGTTACGGTAAAATCAAGAAGTAATACCATCATTCACGATGGGAACATAAACATAACAGCAAACATACTTGGTAACCATGGAAACATAACAACGACGCCATTTCCTCATATTCTGTCGTATACTTCAGCGCTCTACGATTGTGTCCTGTTTGCAAATCACGTAAGCATAAGCATGAAAGTTTGGAGTTTGCAAAGTCTCATGTTAACGTCTCATGGTAATGTTTATGTCATTGCTTATGTGAATCATTGCGAATGATCCCATTTGGTAGCCTGGGCGCAAACTTCTGTGTTTATGTTACGGTTATGTTTAATTTTCATTGTGAATGGGCCTTAACTGTACATCACTTTGCGCCTCCTGTGTTGTGGCTGCAATGAAACATTATTATTATTATTATTATTATTATTATTATTATTATTATTATTATTATTATTATTATTATTATTATTATTATTATAAAAGGCATAAGACTCGGTTAACAGAGAAGTTTTATATTACATTCTTATTGAATTTGGTACTCCCAAGAAACTAGTTCGATTAATTAAAATGTGTCTCAATGAAACTCACAGCAGAGTCCGTATAGGCCAGTTTCTGTCTGATGCTTTTCCAATTCATTGCGGGCTCAAGCAAGGAGATGCACTATCACCTTTACTTTTTAACTTGACTCTAGAATATGCCATTAGGAAAGTTCAGGATAACAGACAGGGTTTGGAATTGAACGGGTTACATCAGCTGCTTGTGTATGCGGATGACGTGAACATGTTAGGAGAAAATCCACAAACGATTAGGGAAAGCATGGGAATTTTACTGGAAGCAAGTAAGGCGATAGGTTTGGAAGTGAACCCCGGAAAGATAAAGTATATGATTATGTCTCGTGACCAGAATATTGTCCGAAATGGAAATATGAAAATTGGAGATTTATCATTCGAAGAGGTGCAAAATTTCAAATATGTTGAAGCAACAGTAACAAATGTAAATGACACTCGGGAGGAAATTAAACGCAGGATAAATATGGGAAATGCGTGTTATTATTCGGTTGAGAAGCTTTTGTCATCTAGTCTGCTGTCAAAAAATCTGGAAGTTAAAATTTTTAAAACAGTTATATTACCGGTTGTTCTGTATGGTTGTGAAACTTGGACTCTCACTTTGAGAGAGGAACATAGGTTAAGGGTGTTTGAGAATAAGGTTCTTAGGAAAATATTTGGGGCTGAGAGGGATGAAGTTACAGGAGAATGGAGAAATTTACACAACACAGAACTGCACGCATTGTATTCTTCACCTGACATAATTAGGAATATCAAATCCAGACGTTTGAGATGGGCAGGGCATGTGGCACGTATGGGCGAATCCAGAAATGCATATAGAGTGTTAGTTGGGAGTCCGGAGGGAAAAGGACCTTTAGGGAGGCCGAGACGTAGATGGGAAGATAATATTAAAATGGATTGATGGGAGGTGGGGTATGATGATCGAGAGTGGATTAATCTTGCACAGGATAGGGACCGATAGCGGATTTATGGGAGGGAGGCAATGAACCTGCGCGTTCCTTAAAAGCCATTTTTAAGTAAGTATGTAATGATAGAAGATTTTTTATCTGATGCCATGAAATTCAGACAAATCGCGTGGTGGCATCATATGACGTTACTTTAGTAGGCTATCTGGTGCTTCAGTTGTCTCTATAGTCTGACTGTACCGTCTGCAGAAGGTATCTGTCGTTCGTAAAGAGAGCAAGTGGCACGCTCATCTCTCAGGCCGTCACTCGCCTTGTACGGGTAATACAGGGATATCATTTTATTTTTACTTCAATTTTTATTGTACCATAGTTTTGGAATGTACTTCACTCCCACCCCTTCTACTAGTAAACTTCCAACCGTTCACGACACAGAGTCGAGGGCGCGTAAGCAGTACTGAGTTACTGAGTATAGTACGTTTCAGAAATATGTTCGCGTTTTCCAGTGACGAAAGAGCTTTCAATATTGAATCATATTTTCGTACGGGTACTGTCGTCCGTTTCCCTATGTCGCATCCCGGTTTCCCCCACCTGCTTCTGTTCGCCCCTTTTGTAAAGTCTAGTAGCTGGGCTATCTTAGCTCTTTTCTGAAAACATTAATTTCTGTTAGGAATTGGACGTCTACGTAATATTATTCAAGTGTTTAAAATAACTTAAATAAAAGGGCCTCCTTAAGTAATTAACTGTCACGTGATCCTCCCCCCTTTCTACAACCCTGCGACAAAACCACTTGAACGGACAGTAGATAGCATTTCTGAGTGACTTTATCTTTTCGGATCGGGCAGAAGTGAAGATTGAATTTACAGTACGTAAGGTACTCTTTTATAGAGTAGGTACAGAATTATATCAACATGAGTTACTCGTACGAAGGACGAAACTGGTAATTGGAATTAGGTACAATAGTCTATAGTGCGATAATATGGACAAAAGAACTGAAGCCTGTATCGAAATGAACGGCCACCATTTTCTAAATTGTGTTTAAATATCCATATTATAAATATTTTTCAGTTTAGCTTCATTCTCTATATAGTACGCTAATGTGCTGTAACAGTACAATGTACACTGCATAATTAATACTTCCGAATGGATAGCTCAATTCGTGTGTAAAACACTAAGTGTTAATACAGTACTGTATTTTGATTAAACAAAAACCTAATGAAAATTATCAAACTCAAAATTGCGATATTTCCTAGTTTACATAAATGGATGAACTACTTTTCTTCCCTCCTATACCTAGTAAAGTGATTTGTATTTTACGCCAGTATCATCGAACTTAGTCGTCGAAAGGGTAGCAAACGGTGTTTCCTGTTTCAATCGTTAATAGAAAGGTATAGCCAGGTTAATATTAAAAATGTTAGTAAAAATAAAATGATGTCCCTGTATTTTAGTACGAACTGCTAATTGTTTGCATTTACTTGCTGTGGAGATTTAATGGTATACGTAGTTTGAGGGGAGGCTTCGACTTGTGTTCATGACAAGTTTCCTTGTCAATCCCTGGCTGTTGCTGCTATAGCAACGCCATGCTTTAAGGATTCTTGTATATTTTGCTGCACTTGTAGAAAATGTGTTGCAAATGATGAATTGATTGACGTGTTCGCGCTCTGAGTGACATGGTGCAGGCTGCAGCAAATCAAGGGCCTGAAGGTCGATGAGATCATTTATATAAAACTGCGGCCTGGCCTTCGCTGCCGCTGCTGCCTGTTTGCATATCTCTCTCATTGGAGTTAATGGCTGGTATGCGAACATAGACAGCCGCTCCGTTTCCTGGTTTCCTCTATTGAGCAATACCAACTGTCACATTTCACATGATCTGCTTCGCGTCGCATCTCGTTTGTCAGCAGTTCTTGATGCAGGCCTCTTGTAGGCTGTAATTCCTTAATAAGATGTAATTTTTATATGCAGTCTGTCTGGAGAAATAGGCAGGTACTCGTTCAGAGTCGATTCCTTGTAATATTTTGTTCCTATTTCACGTTGTTGTACCTACTTATTTTTTCCTTACATACAAATGGCTTTTAGAAAATCCAGAGGTTCATTGCCGCCCTCACATAAGCCCGCAACTACTCCATCCTAAGCAAAATTAATCCAGTCCCTAGCATCATATCCTACCTCCCTCAAATCCATTTTAATATCCTCCCATCTACGTCTCGGCCTCCCCAAAGGTCCTTTTCCCTCAGGTCTTCTAAGTAACACTTACTTACTTGCTGGCTTTTAAGGAACCCGGAGGTTCATTGCCGCCCTCACATAAGCCCACCATTCGTCCCTATCCTGAGCAACATTAATCCAGTCTCTACCATCATATCCCACCTCCCTCAAATCCATTTTAATATTATCTTCCCATCTACGTCTCGGCCTCCCCAAAGGTCTTTTTCCCCTCTGGCCTCCCAACTAACACTACATGTATTTCTGGATTCGCCCATACGAGCTACATGTCCTGCCCATCTCAAACGTCTGGATTTAATGTTCCTAATTATGCCAGATGAAGAATACAATGCGTGCAGTTCTGCGTTGTGTAACTTTCTCCATCCTCCTGTAACCTCATCCCTCTTAGCCCTAAATATGTTCCTAATCACCTTATTCTCAAAGACCCTTAACCTCTGTTCCTCTCTCAAAGTGAGTGTTCAAGTTTCACAACCATAAAGAACAACCGGTGATATAACTGTTTTATAAATTCTAACTTTCAGATTTTTTGACAGCAGACTAGAAGAGTGTATTTTATATATGTTACTGTTGCTCCAAGATATTTGAATTTTTCCACCTCTGCGAAGGATAAATCTCCAATTTTTATAGTTCCATTTCGTATAATATTCTGGTCACGAGACATAATCATATACTTAGTCTTTTCGGGATTTACTTCCAACCCTATCGCTTTACTTGCTTCAAGTAGAATTTCCGCGTATTCCCTAATCGTTTGTGGACATTCTCGTAACATATTCACGTCCTTATCCTAAGCAAAAATTAATCCAGGCCCTAGCATCATATCCCACCTCCCTCAAAACCATTTTAACATTATCCTCCCATCTACGTCTCCGCCTCCCCAAAGGTCCTTTTCCCTAAGGTCTTCTAAGTAACACACTATATGCATTTCTGGATTAACCCATCTTTCTATCTCAAACGTCTGGATTTGTTGTTGTTTAGTGAAGTGTCCGAAGATAGGTCTGAATCTCAGAAGTGATATCAAGAAGGCGCCACTTATGAGGCAACTAGGCCGGGAATAATGAGATAGGGTGGCCAGTTTCTTTCCCCCTACATTGTATACATCGCCGACTAGCTACATATTACACTAATCAGACTTGAGATGCATACAAACAATTGTTCTTCCTCTGACACATAGCGTATCGTCAAGTGAGATGTACTGCCTGATAATAGATGTACATATCAGCTAGAACCTCAATCAGATGAACGTCTGGCTTTAATGTTCCTAATTATTTAGGTGAAGAATACAATGCGTGCAGTTCTGCGTTGTGTAACTTTCTCCATTCTCCTGTAACTTCATCCCTCTTAGCTCCAAAAATTTTCCTAAGCACCTTAGTCTCAAAGACCCTTAACCTATGTCCCTCTCTCAAAGTGAGAGTCCAAGTTTCACAACCATAAAGAACAACCGGCAATTTAACTGTTTTATAAATTCTAACCTTCAGTTTTTTTTAAGCGGACTGAATGACAAAAGCTTCTCAATCGAATAATAACAGGCATTCCCGTATTTGAAGGGTCAGGGGAAAGAAACGTCTACTGTATGTCCATAATAAGATGTTCCAAGAAAGTGACGTTTTAACGCGTGGATATCGACTGTTCTTTTCTCGCAGTACTTATCTTCAAATCTGTTTTACAACGACTACGTTGCTCATTGGTACGTGGTGTTTCATAGTACCCCTGAAAATCAACAGAGTGTACTACTCCACTAAAAATGTCAAACAGTGGACATCCACAATTTTTTTCTCCTGGTCCTTCATTTATCCTACGTTTAATTCCGTCTCGAGTGTCATTTATATTGGCTATTCTTGCTGCAAGGCATTTGAATTTTTACACCTTTCAGAGGATAATTTATTTTATTTCCATTTCATACTGTTTCTGGCCACGAAGCATAATCATATACTTTGCATTTTCTGGTTTTACTTCCAAACCTATCTCATTACTTACTTAAAGTAAAATTGCCGTGTTTTCCTAATAGTTCGTGCATTTTCTCCTAACATATTCACGTCATTCCCTTACACAAGCAGCTGATGTAACCCGTTCAATTCCAAAATCCCCTCTGCTATCCTGAACGTTGCTAATGGCATATTCTAGAGCAAAGTTAAAAAGTAAAAATGATATACCTTATTTTGTTTCAAGGAGTGCAGTTCGGTGGTTCCTTTGAACACCCACTTACAGATTTATGACTTCCTACATAATCACCTCTGACAATTCCATCCTGTCCCCTCGTCCCAACATTGCACAGTTGCCACAATCCTGGTGACCCTCGACGGCATTCTTGGAATTCGGAAAAGACGCGGCAAGTCTGCCTCCACGTGGATTTGACGGAAGTCTGTCAATTCTTCTGAATGAGGGTTGTGATTGATTACTGACAGGAGAAGACAAGATTTTCGTCACAGTAAGGAAGACATTTATTTATGACAACCAATTAGTAGGGGGCAGTAGAAGGTCTGTCGGCAAAGTCCTTTCTATGAAACTGCACTCCATGGGAAAAAAAATACAGTATACTGCACCTCTGTGCTTTAGCCCACAGTGAATTGGAAAAGTATCCAACAGAAAGTAGGCCGTACGGACTCTGCTGTATGTTTCATGAAGATACATTCTAATTAATTGAACTAGTTTCTTAGGAATACCAAATTCAATAAGGATATTACATAAAACTTCTCTCTTAACCGAATCATATGCCTTCTTGAAATCAAAGCTATTTTATCCATTTCTCTTTATATTCATTGTCTCTTCCTAGTTTTTTCGTTTCTCGTATTGTTTTCCTTCCGTTTCACTTCTGCTTCTTTCTTTTTTTGTAGTTTTACTTAATTTTCTCTTTCATACCACTTTAATTTCTTTGCTATTTGAACCTTTTTCTTTTCCTTAATTTCTTCCCTTCCCTTTTCTCTTCTCTCACTGCTTCATATCCTGTTTTCACTCGTGAACCTCAGATTCAGTGGCAGGCATGGACGACTCTTGATGTCAGGATTCGAACCACAAAACGGTCAGTGTTTTTCTGCCGCCGTACAGACAGACGAACACTCCCATACTCTCACCCCCTCCTCTTCCTTGAGTGTCGTGCAACAGCCCCGGGCGAGGGGCGACTTCTCCTAGATTTGTATGACTCAACCCTGTGGGCGGGCGGGGGTTCTGGCGAGTTTCTCTTTTCCACAGATGAGACAGCCCCGCTCTACATACAGTACATAGATTTGTGAGAACAGACCTCTCTGTCTGCCGGCCGACAGTACCAAATCACCTCCAATCTTCCCTCTCCTTCTTGGCTTGTTCATGGACACTAAGGCCCAATTGTATAAAACTCCCTGACTAAAGATCAACTTTGATCGAAGATCGAAAAGTGAACCGAGTTCAGACAGTTCTTCTATTGTATAAAACTTTTCTGCGCTCAAATTACCTTGGTTCAAATGCAATCTAAGTTCACGTGAAAAGGATTTGGCAACATCGCATAAACATGTGAAATACGTGATGCGCGGACCATGTTACACAGTTTTGTTCAGTGTTGCCAATCTAGCGACTTTAACTCTTTTTCAACAACAATTTCTTTTAACTTTTATATTGCTTAAATAGGGATTTAGTGACCATTTTAGCACCCCATAGTGACAAAATTTAATCTTTCTTTGTTGATAATGAGAAATCTAGCGACTTTACAACTACTTTTTGGCGACTTTCCGTATTACACTCCGTTGGAGACACTGTTTTTTTTTGTGCAATGTAAATAATGGCGGACAATAAGAAGAAGGTTGACTGTTCTCCAAGTTGTTATCATTTTATGGTGTTTGATACTGCTAAACATAATAAAGCTTTATAAAACGACAATTTTCGTTTAGTAATACAGTTAATTGTACATTTATGAATGTACCTATCATATCCATTAATAATTAATGGTTGTTATAAACATAATATAATTGTAGGTTATGTTATTTGATACTTCTGAACACGATAGAGCCTTATAAAATATAAGAATGTTTGTGTATTAAGGCAAGAAATTGAAAGAAATATATATAAATGTACCTAACATATCTATTAATATTAATAATAATGGATATTTTATTTGCACAATCTGTCACTCGTATATTTCAAACAGAAAAGAAATAACTGAACTTGGATCATCTAACTTAATCGGAGAAATTTCTTCAGTCAAAGTTGACTTTAGTTTGAGACAAATTAATCTCAGATTAGACTTTATACAACACAAAATTCCAAGTTCAGCTGAAACAAGGATCAATTTAACCTCTGATCTAAGATTAAATGGTTTATACAATCGGGCGTAACAAAATAAACCACTTTATTAACAGTTGGCATTACTGCTACTAGAACTTAAGGTACTCCCTATAAAGAAATTAAAATTCTTATACATCAACAGGAACTTTATTTGACAAAACTGACTGATATAATAGGTCAGTCATGTCAATTGATGCCCACAGAAGCAAGCGCGCGCTTTCGATCCCAAGAGAGCCTGAGCGCTTTACAGCGGAAAGGAAAGAGACAGACGAAAGAGTTGGTATATGCCGCTTGGTTGAGCTATATTCAGGGATGGCTAGCATTGATTCAGTAGATAAAGGGAAGAGAACTTATTAAAACTGTATCCATGTTAATTTTTAGATTTGTCTGAGAAGTATAAGTGCATTATGAGAATGTAAGTTTTAATTTTAATGCTCATTTTTCACAAGTCTGATTTTTTATTCAAAAGAAATATTTTCTCAACCGTGAAAGGAATGTGCTTACTGTTGCCTCGTCTATTGGAACGAAGTAGATAGATAATATTACCGTTATAACGCCAGTTTAAAAACCATGCGCTCTCCTGCATATGTTATTTCCTGTATGAAGAGATTAAAAGACCAGGAGATTAACTGTGATCTAATTTTGTAACTAGGGTAGTATCAATACGTCTATATCAATGTTATGGTTTGTGCTGTGAGAGCTAGCCAATAGAGATAAGAGTACCCACGTGTGTGACCTTATGACATCAACATTCATTCACAGCATTACCCCCCTTCGTCTCATCCGGCAGAGACTTTCTCGTCGTTGGAGCAGAGTACCTAGGACTCGCATTACGAAATGCGCGCTAGTTCGAGTCCTCATGGGGGAAGAAATTTTCTCATGAAATTTCGGCCAGTGTATGGGACCGGTGCCCACCCAGCATCATGATGCACTTGGGGAGCTACGATAGGTAGCGAAATCCGGTTGCGAATTCCAGTTATAACGGTTGGGGGGATCATCGCGCTAACCACACGCTACCTCCATTCTGGTTGGATGATCGTCCACCTCTGCTTCGGCATGTGGGCGTGAGGCCAGCAGCCGGCTGGTCGGTCTAGGCCCTTCACGGGCTGTGGCGCCATGGATTATTATTATTATTATTATTATTATTATTATTATTATTATTATTATTATTATTATTATTATTATTATTATTATTACCATTTTCCAAGCAAGGAAAAAACAAAATATGTGTACAAGGGATAAAATTAGAAATAAAAAAATTATAGAAATCGTGGAAATAGAAAAGAACGTCGTTGATGTAATTGAAGAAAGAATATTGAAATGATCTGGACACACATGAAAAATGAAAGAATACCGAAAATGATGGAATGGAGTGCGGAGGGAAGGAGAAGAAGAAAGAACCAAGAGAACAATGGATGGATGACGTCAGAATAAGTATAACTAGAAGATGCTGAGAATAGAGAAAAAATTCTTTGGGTGAAGGTTGACTACTGTGTTGTGGAAAAATCCTAATAAAAAGATCTTTGAACAAACGGTGGAAGCATATGGATCGTGCGTCTAGTAAAATATGATTTACGATGTAGCAAGTTCGACTTGAGATATTCTAATTTGAAGGCAATTGCTTGCTTAACTGCTTCATGCTTTCAAGCTGCTTGTCTTACGGGCTGGCGAACATCTTTATACTCTCGAGTAGGTAACCTAGATTGTAACATTAAGAAGAAAAGGTAACGAACATAGACGAGAGAAGAGCAGTAACCATAGACACGGAGGAGGAAATATCCTTTCTACAAACTCGAGTTCTGATAGAACGCTCAAGATCTTTGTGTACTATTTTCATACACAGAGAGAGGGAGGGAGAGAAGTAACGTCTTTGGAAGAGAGCTTCCTGTGCAAGTTGTCTGATAAGCCCCACTCCTCGCTGCGCAGAATCTCAGGAAGTCTGGCGTGAATATCATTACAGCGTTTAACTTTAAGCAAGGTGAAATGTCTTACAGAACGAAAACCCTGGCCACACAGCCATGTTAGCTTTAAGTCCCCCTATTTCATTACAATATCATTTTGTTATATTTCTACAGACCGCTGTGTATGCTACAGTTACTACTTGGTTTCGTTATAGCTCTGGAGTGTATATCCTTTGGATCGAGCCTCGTCTATAGCATGTATCCGATATCTCTTCGACGTTTTATGTTGTCTTAGGTTGGTGGAAGACCGACGTGCGTACTCTGTGTCGAGGGAATGCCGTCAAGTAGATCGAAAATGTTCAGTGTGAACTTAAGGTATTCATCATTGCTAGTTTGAAAATCCTCGAAGGGTGAATAGGAGAAGGACGGATGACTGACAGGGTTGATTGAGTGACTAGATTTATTGACAAGACTGTATTTTACTTATTTATTTAATGACTTGAATGGATTGGTTGACTAACAGGTCTGGATTGGTTGACTGACAGGACTGGATTGGTTGAGTGACAGGAGTGGATTGGTTGACTAACAGGACTGGATTGGTTGACTAACAGGACTGGATTGGTTGAGTGACAGGACTGGATTGGTTGAGTGACAGGAGTGGATTGGTTGACTAACAGGACTGGATTGGTTGACTAACAGGACTGGATTGGTTGAGTGACAGGACTGGATTGGTTGAGTGACAGGAGTGGATTGGTTGACTAACAGGACTGGATTGGTTGAGTGACAGGACTGGATTGGTTGAGTGACAGGACTGGATTGGTTGACTAACAGGACTGGATTGGTTGACTAACAGGACTGGGTTGGTTGAGTGACAGGACTGGATTGGTTGACTAACAGGACTGGATTGGTTGACTAAGAGGACTGGATTGGTTGAGTGACAGGACTGGATTGGTTGACTAACAGGACTGGATTGGTTGAGTGACAGGACTGGATTGGTTGAGTGACAGGAGTGGATTGGTTGAGTGACAGGAGTGGATTGGTTGACTGACAGGACTGGATTGGTTGACTAACAGGACTGGATTGGTTGAGTGACAGGACTGGATTGGTTGACTAACAGGACTGGATTGGTTGACTGACAGGACTGGATTGGTTGAGTGACAGGAGTGGATTGGTTGACTAACAGGACTGGATTGGTTGACTAACAGGACTGGATTGGTTGAGTGACAGGACTGGATTGGTTGACTAACAGGACTGGATTGGTTGACTAACAGGACTGGATTGGTTGAGTGACAGGACTGGATTGGTTGACTAACAGGACTGAATTGGTTGACTGAGAGGTCTGGATTGGTTGACTGACATTTATTTTTAAATGCTAGGCCTATATGCTATGAATTAACACCATATAATTTATTAAAGTTACACTCGATGTCATATTATGAATAAACATACAATATTGATCAAATAATAACACTTGTTAGAAAATAACTGCAATATTGAGATGTATGGACACCATTAAATTAATTAATTTAAAGTTGTAACAATAACAAACGAATAAAGAAAATTAAATATTACAGTTGAGAAATTGTTGGGGAATGGAATTTGAACCCCTATCCCGAATATTCAGTATCCATCCCAACAGGCGGCTTATCTGTTAAGTATAAATTTTATTAATAATGTAGACAATGACAATCACAGTTTTTAAATGCTGACTATAAGAGAGTAATATATTTTAAACAGTTCTTTGTAACATCAAGAGAAAGTTGTGAGCACATCTTACAAGAATTTCCACAAATCTGTTCCTGAAACGAAATACCTTGATAAAATTCTAAGATGAACTATAGTGGCAAACACGGAATAGATCAGCTAACACTAGGTAAAGTGTAAATTAAAATACAACTAATAAAATACTTAAAAAATAACAGACAGGAACTTACATTATTTGGGGGATCTTTTGCACTAATATGCGACTTCGGCTAGTCTGCGAAACGTGTCAGTCACTTACTTTACGGGGCCCTTTTCTTTAAATTATTTTAAACAGTTGTATAATATTATGTAACTTCCTATTCCGAACAGCAAATCTTTTCAGGAAACACCTAACAGCCCCGCCACTAGACTTTGTAGAGAAGCCAGCAAAAACGAGTGGGGGAATCGAGATGGGACATAAGCATTCGGTCGGACAGTACTTGAGAATAAGAAAACCCCGTGAATATCATGAAGCTGTGGATGAAACAGAGTAGCAGTATGAATTAATAATATTACGAGGCTGTGAAGTGTACAGAAGGAAGCAATGGGAGCAAAACAGCGAAAGGTCCGATGCGCTCTGATGGGCGTGTTTATTGCAACAGTCAGTACAGTACTCGTGTCACCATGCTTGTTTCGTAATCCAGTCGCATGCTAATTCGATTCCACATACCTTCGAGCCACTGTGCGACAAGGTGTAACAGGTTTCAAGTCTGAGTCAAAATTTCTTATTTTCTCTTATAAGTGTCGCGGAAGTAAATTTAAGATCCTCCTTCCTGGGAGGGAGAGGGGCGTTTTGGAGTGCCTTCAAGACAACGTGGATTGCAGTGTACGAATTTCTGTTGTCTGCAGTAAGTCATTTAGTGGATAGAATGTGGTGTTTCGGTAGCGGGAGATAAGTCATAAAAATAAGTTTTGAGAAAAATTAAAATTGAACTTAGGACCCTTAATGCAAATAATTTTCTACACAAATAAAAAGCATCAAATACCAGTCTAGTATTTTTTTTTTTTTTTTTTGCTCATCCGCGTATAGAATTTAACTTGTGTATTCATCTGGGGAACAAAACTCCATTTACACAAAAAAATGACAACTCTCTTTACGCGAACACCATTGAAATTACTGTATTATTCACCTGCGGAAAATATCTAAACACTTCGAAATATTTCCAGATTTTTCCCCTCCTCTTTTCTTTGATTGCGTCTTAACATATTTGTATACTTTCAGTCTGAGTGATTGCTTAGATAGTGGCCCTGTCATTTATTTTATGAATGAAACACTGATAACGGAGAAAGAGAGAGAGAGATATGAAACCTTATCTAATAATGTGGACTTCAATGGTTAAGGGTTGGACTCTGATCTGAAATAACAGCTTTATTTTCATTACTTAGCGATGGCGAAGGCACAGTTGTAATAATTCAAGTTCAACTCCGGGTATCCCCTAATTTTTTTTTGTAATTATATCTAATTCTTAATTATTTCATATAGTTATGAAAAGTATATCTGACATTGCTTGTACCGCTGTGTTGATCGATTGCGATTACAGTCCGGTTGTGAATGTAAAAGTTGAGACAATGAGCATATTCCTTCTGATTGGCTGGATCAAACCATGACTTCCATTACCATACAATAAAAATTATGAATTGTGTTTTATTTAACGACGCTCGGAACTGCCGAGGTTATATTAACGTCGCCTGTGTGCCGGAATTTTGTCCCGCAGAAGTTCTTTTACATGCCAGTAAATCTACTGACATGAGCCTGTCATCGACCTAGGCCGGGATCGAATCCGCAAAGTCAAGTACAGAAGGCCAGCGCTATACCGACTGTGCTATCCAGGCCGACTCACAATTAATCGATCTAGGTATGCACATGTACTAAAAAATAAATTGGGTCGATGAAATAATAAATCCCTTATTATCTGTAGTATCAGACTCTAGAGTCCCTTTATAGTGAGATTTGAGATGTTGATCCCACCAACAATGAAAATATTTTATAATGATTTGGTAGCACTGAAAATGGAAAAACAAATCTTCTATGAGAAGTAATATCATAGGTCTCTGTATTTAATATAGATATTAAACGTATTTAATACATAATTTTGTAATATATTATTTTATAATATAATTTATTATGTAATACATATTATTATTATTATTATTATTATTATTATTATTATAATTATTGCTATTATAGCTAATTTATCACTGAAGAATAAGGCAAACCTGTTAACTTGTAAGTGCTTACTGAATTTAAGAAACAAGGTAGGCCATGTTTGGATCCTGTGTCTCAACTGTTATATTGAGTATTATCGAGGAACTCTAGTTGGGATTGCCGCCGTGAAACAATGGACAGTCGGCGCAAACAGTTGGATGTCAGTATTAAAATTACTTTTCGCACGCTATCGCATAATATTTAATTTGAACATGCTTACCTTGCGTTAAGTGATCTACTTTTAGGAATGGGTGACTAAAAAGTTGATTTTGGTAGTTGTGATACTAATGATGAAGCTGAAGAAAATAGTAAACGTACAATTACAGAAGATAAAATAGGTGATGGCAGTGATGTTGGTAAAGTTGACTTTTAGTGCGTAGTAGTGGTGCTAAGGAAAACGATTTTTTTTTCGTTTCTTTATTGTTTTTCTTGAAATTAATTGGGAATTAATAGAAATTGAGTTCATTATGACAAAGTGAACAGTACCTGTGGTTCTTTCTTTACATGTTTACGTCTCAGAAATACTTTCAAACGCGACAATGAAGAATCTACGTGATTACGCAATTGTGTGCAGTGATTCATGGGGTACCGAAAGTGCGAATAATACGAGAGTGTGTAAACAAGAGCTGGAACCGTGTGAGCGACTTCGCTCTTGAGTCTACAGCGGCCGTTGAACTCGTTCTTGTGTATGTTGCAAACTTCTCTGATACTCGTGGGCTGTGGAGGCAGTCTAATAGGAGCCTCACGCTGCGGTTAAGGAACTTCACTACTTTCTCTATACAATAAAAATATGAACTTATATGCGATGACTAAATCGATTGCAGACCAATGCAGGTCAGAATTATTATTTATAAACATCCATTAATATTATCTATGGGAATGTAGTTATTATTATTATTATTATTATTATTATTATTATTATTATTATTATTATTATTATTATTATTAGCTTGGTACGAAACTCCAAGATAAATGGAAAAGTAAAAATTGGTCATGCATTCTTTGAAAAGGTGGAAAAATTCACATATTTTGGAGCAACAGTAGCAAATATGATATTCAAGAGGAAATTAAACGCAGAATAAATATGGGAAATGCCTGCTATTATTCAGTTCATAATCTTTTATCATCTAGTCTGCTTAAAAAAAAAAAACAAACAAACAAAACTAAAAGTTAGAATTTATTACCAGTTGTTCTGCATGATTGTGAAACTTGGACTCTTACTTTGAGAGAGGTTAAGGGTGTTAGAGAATAAAGTGCTTATGAAAATATTTCGGGTTAAGAGGGATGAAGTTACAGGAGAATGGAGAAAGTTACATAACATAGAACTGCACGCATTGTATTCCTCATCTAACATAATTAGGAACATTAAATCCAGACATTTGAGATGAGTAGAGCATATAGCTCGTATGAGTGGATGCAAAGATGCATATAGTGTGTTAGTTGGAAGACCTTTGGGGAGGCCGAGACGTAGATGGGAGGATAATAAAAAATAGATTTTAGGGAGGTGGGATATGATAGTAGAGATTGGATTAATCTTGCTCAAGATAGGGACCAATGGCGGGCTTATATGAGGGCGGTAATGAACGTCTGGGTTCCCTAAAAGCCATTTTTATAGTTATTATTATTATTATTATTATTATTATTATTATTATTATTATTATTACTCACTGCCTATACTTACGAGGTTAAGCAGTAGCATTTTAGTTTATCTTATCATTATTTAATATTTTATATAGCCTAGTGCAGTTATCAATATCACTAATAAAGTACATTAACATTACTAATGGTAGATTTACTGCTATTAATAATAATGATATATAATTCATTCATTCATAGTTTTCTGTCCAAGGGCAGATCTTTCATTGCAAATCCAACATCCTCCAATATTTCCTATTTTCTGCCTTCCTCTTAGTCTTCGCATATGATCCATATATCTTAATGTCGTCTACCATCTGATATCTTCTGCTTGAACTTTTTTCCTGTTCACCATTCCTTCCAGTGCATTCTTCATTATGCAGTGTCATAGTCAGTGCCCAGCCAATTGATTTTTTCCTTCCTGATCATTTTCAGCATTATTCTTTCTTCACCCACTCTTTCCAACACAACTTTATTTCTTATTCTGTCTGTCCATTTCACACACTCCATTCTTCTCCATATCCACATTTCAAATGCTTCTAAGTGTTTCTCTTCACTTCGTCGTAAGGTCCATGTTTCTGCCCCATACAATATCACACTCCACACAAAGGAACTCACTAGTCTCTTCCTTAGTTATTTTTCCAGAGGTCTGCAGAAGATACTCCTTTTTTCTATTAAAGCTTCCTTTGCCATTGCTATCCTCCTTTTGACTTCCTGGCAGCAGCTCATGTTACTGCTTATAGTACACCCCAAGTATTTGAAGCTGTCCACTTGTTCTACTGCCTCATATCGAATTCGCAATTTTACCTTTTTTAGTTTTCTTCCGATAACCATGTTTTTTTGTCTTGTTTGTGTTTATATTCATCCCATACTGCTCACAGGTGTACAATATTACATATTATTTGTTGAAAATTCTTCCTGCCATAGCAGACTACCTAAATGACGAAATAGTACACCAAATTTAGCCTACATTTCTTGATACAATGACATAACACTAGAATTATAATTTATTATTTTTGTATCATTAATATAATTCAATTTTACTTTGCTATACAGATTCTAAGAAAGAGGTCCACACCTGTGGAGTAACGGTCAGCGCGTCTGGCCGCGAAACCAGGTGGCCCGGGTTCGATTCTCGGTCGGGACAAGTTACCTGGTTGAGGTTTTTTCCGGGGTTTTCCCTCAACCCAATATGACCAAGTGTTGGGTAACTTCCGGTGCTGGACCCTGGATTCATTTCACCGGCATTATTACCTTCATCTCATTCAGACGCTAAATAACCGAAGATGTTGATAAAGCGTCATAAAATAACCTACTAAAAAAATTCTAAGAAAGTATTTTAGCAAAAGGAAATGCAGTCATTTTCGTGTTTGAATTTTGACATTGCTCATGTTACTTTTACCGTGATTTTTTTTTTTAAGTGTTAGAGTAAAAAAAAAAACTGTAAATTAATAAACACGCCACAGAATCGAGGTCGACCTGGTTGGCGAGTTGGTATAGCGCTGGCCTTCTATGCCCAAGGTTGCGGGTTCGATCCCGGGCCAGGTCGATGGCATTTAAGTGTGCTTAAATGCGACAGGCTCATGTCAGTAGATTTACTGGCATGTAAAAGAACTCCTGCGGGACAAAATTCCGGCATATCCGGCGACGCTGATATAACCTCTGCGGTTGCAAGCGTCGTTAAATAAAACATAACATTTAACATTTCGAAATCGAGGCGTTCAGATTACAAGACATTGCAAAACGAACCAGTTGACACATAAATTTGTGAGAACTAACGGTTTAGAATATCTACCTTGATGTCGGTGACCAGATAGTTCAGCTGGGCTGCAGCCATTGACAAAACAGTGAGAAAGTAGACCAATACTATCATAGCATATACGTCTTTTGAGTATCATAATAGCTGTATGCCTATTGCTTTTATTTATTTAATTTTTCTTGCATAGCAAGGAGAAAAGATAGGAGGATATTTGAATTAAACTACTACTTCTTTTTTTTATGATCTGATTATGACATGCATCTGAACATCGTTCTGTTTCGTTGCCATTTTTTTTCGCAATGAATGACCGGAAGAATTCGATTTTGTTTTTATTTTAGGAATTAAATTCGCGAAGCGTAACACAGTCCAAGGTTGCACAGCTACGTTTCCACGAATAGGGTTTAACGTACCCTTTGTTGTCTTCGTCCTGCATTAAGTGATATGACAATGGAGATTATAAACCCCTGCATTCGCATAGTTGAACGCAAGGCCATGAACCAAAAGCGGAATATTCTTAAAATTGTTAAAATGCAAGGGAAATAGATTTTGTTGTATTACGAGAGACTTAGTTGTCATTAATTAACACAGCACTCCATAGAATCATTTTGTACCATCATCAATCTAATGGTAATCCTGTTACTGCCACAATAATTACCACTAATGCTCCACTCATGCTGTGCCGCTGTACTACCTTCTCTTTTGCCTCTTATTGAACTACTTACTAATACTGCTGTAGTTTTATTACTAGCACAACTTCTGCAAATTCTACTGACGTGAGTTGTGGGTTAGACCACTTACTGTCAACGGGGAAGTTGCGGCCTTCTCGGGGGACTGCTAACAATATTATTATTATTATTATTATTATTATTACTATTATTATTATTATTACTATTATTATTATTATTATTATTATTATTATTACTTACTTACTTACTTACAAATGGCTTTTAAGGAACCCGAAGGTTCATTGCCGCCCTCACATAAGCCCGCCTGCGGTCCCTATCCTGTGCAAGATTAATCCAGTCTCTATCATCATACCCCACCTCCCTCAAATCCATTTTTATATTATCCTCCCATCTACGTCTCGGCCTCCCTAAAGGTCTTTTTCCCTCCGGTCTCCCAACTAACACTCTATATGCATTTCTGGATTCGCCCATACGTGCTACATGCCCTGCCCATCTCAAACGTCTGGATTTTAAGTTCCTAATTATGTCAGGTGAAGAATACAATGCGTGCAGTTCTGTGTTGTGTAACTTTCTCCATTCTCCTGTAACTTCATCCCGCTTAGCCCCAAATATTTTCCTTAGCACCTTATTTTCAAACACCCTGAACCTATGTTCCTCTCTAAGAGTGAGAGTCATTATTATTATTATTATTATTATTATTATTATTATTATTATTATTATTATTAGGGCTAGGATTTTGATGAAATTGCGTCTTTTTTCTAGTAAGCCACAAACGTAGCTGCTTTAGTATTTATATGTTATGTGATAAACTGAATGTTTTAAGACATATTTGTTAGGGCATTTTTTTTGCATTTTTCGCCTGTTTCAACTCATAAGAGCATTTTTTGTTTTATTCGGTCATTTTTTAGGCATTTTCATTTAATTTTGGCCATAAATCTCCGTTATTAAATTAAAATAATGTTTATTTCCTTCGATATTTTCTCTACATATTTTGTCCATTAATACCCATTATTTTGTATAACATTTTAATCGTTTTTTACACAAATATTGTCATTTTAACGTAGTACACCCCACGTAATGTACAGTAGCGTGCAAATTAATCCGAACACGACATATTTTTACATTTTCTGTCATTGTTGGCCTCACAGTTGCTCATACAGCTTTAATTGACATCTATAGTACGTGTAATTCCATTGTTGAAGGTCTGTCATTTTTTTTATAATATGTGACAGTTTGCCTGTCGTTTTGTACTTATAAGCATTTCAGTTGTGTTGAAGACTTAATACTGCAATCCTGTGTACATTCTGTTGTCTTCACAAATGGATACAACTCCACGAAAACGGTCTAAAATTATAACATTAGCAGAGCATTCTTCTATGACACAGAGGCAAATTGCTGCAGAATGTCACATCGGTTTGGCTACTGTTAATTCGATCATAAAACGATACAGGGAGACTGGATCCATCACACCCCAGAAAAAAGGAAACTGTGGCCGGAAAAGGAAGACTTCACCTGCAGATAATCGTTTAATTGTCAGGAAAAGTAAATTAAATCCTAGAATAACTGCTGTCGACTTAACCCGCGAGTTAATGGCTACCACTGGGGAGAATATTCACGTCACAACAGTGCGGCGTAGGCTTTTGGAAGCTGGACGAAGGGCTCGTAAGCCTATTAAGAAACAACCCCTGTTATGTGCAAAAAACGCTTAATGTGGGCAAAATTACATCAACACTGGACAGTGACTGGAAGAATGTACTTTTTTCCGATGAGTCTCATTTCGAGGTCCACGGCCACCGTGTTTCTTACGTATGGAAAGGATCCGAAAAAGTAACAGCAGCTCATCTCCAACAAGCACCCTAATACCCCCCTAAAGTAATGTTTTGGGGTTGTTTTACATATGAAGGGCCTGGAGCATTAATACCTATCAAGGGAATGATGAATTCTGACAAATATATTCACTTATTGGAAACCAGAATCGTACCCCAGCTGCAAAAATCATTTCCGGATGGCAGAGGTGTGTTCCAACAAGACCTGGCACCATGCCATACGTCTCGAAAAACTACAGAATTCTTCAACAAGAAGGATATTCAGGTACTCCCCTGGCCAGGCAACTCACCCGACATCAACCTCATTGAGAATTTGTGGTCAGTTTGCAAAAGAAGAATGCAAAAAATGGATTGTTCTACAAAGGAGAAGATGATTTCTGCCCTCGTTGGTGTATGGTTTCGCGATGAAGAAATGAAGAATATTTGTGGGAAATTAGTGGAATCCATGCCAAATCGTCTCAGAGCTGTTATTAGGAACAAGGGAGGCCACATAGATTACTGAGGTATGTCTTAGATCCTTTTTTTTATCCCGTTTGAGTGTTTTTGCATAAGTAATTACGTTGTTCGGATTAATTTGCACGCTACTGTATAAACCAACAACAATACAGACTCCTCTATACCTGCTAGTTCCGGATAAGAGTGGCCTTGTGGTGGGCTACATGAAAACTACATCAGGTAAAATAATTAATTAAAGTGTACCACTTAGAAAAAAATATGTAAAATTAAATAAACTTAAATGTTGGTACTGTAATTTAATTTAATTACTAGTCTAAATATTAAGTAGTACAAAACCTCTTTTCCTACTAAGCAAATTATGTAAGACCAATTTTTAAGGGAATAATTTTTTTTTTTTTTTTTTTTTTTTTAGGTCATAAGTGCATTGTTTTTAAGACATTTTTTCAGGAGTTACAGGTCATCAAAATCCTAGCCCTAATTATTATTATTATTATTATTATTATTATTATTATTATTATTATTATTATTATTATTATTATTATAGCACATAAAGTACCTCACACGATATCTTACGTACAACATCTGTGGCAATTAACTGGGTTACTAAGTTCAGACGTTTAGATAAAAAGTAGCATTCTTTGTATAACTACTTCTAATACAGTATTGTTACTATTGCTACTGCAATATTGCCACTTCTGTTATTACGGCTACTGTAAAGGATTTAGCCCGTTTTTTTTTTCTGACGAACCAACTCATGCCAAGAAATGTACAGAAACTGTTTAACTTACATCAGAAACTGTAGATTCGTAACGGTTGGTTCCTACCGTGTCCCTTGAAACGTTTCATCTGTTCTTGCTTCTTCCAAACACATTGCTCAATACAGAGAGATGCGACGTATTACATAGAGAAATAAACTCTTTGGCTATTGAGACTGTATTTCTTCATCTCCTCTAAGCTAAGACTTCACCAAGTTTTCAACATTCTTCTGTCAATACGCACGTCTGTCACACTCTCTGAATGCATGTCAGTCGTGATTATAAGATTTCGAAATGACAGATGACGGTAATTACAAGCGTAATGCATAGTGTCTTCCCTTGTGATTGTTACGTCTCTCACCAGAATATTGTCTTCGTACACCAATTACATGTTGCAGAAATGTAATTTTGGTCCGTAAATTAGTGTTTTTCATGGTGGATGCAAGTTTCTTGCAGTGATATCAACTGGTACAATCCTTTCGTAATTTTTAAAATTACAAGAAATTATTCGGAGGAAGTGAAACAGTATGGTTATACAGGGTGTAACAGGACTTCACCTACAAACTTTGAGGGATGGTGAGTCACAGAAAGAGGATTATTTTTCTGTTAAGAAACTTATGCTGGACGACACGTTCTTTTTAGAAGCGCATTTGCCATCGCGTATATTGCATAAGTGTGCGCCTTAAGTTCTTATCATCGCTGTCACACTGCTGTACTGTTGGTGACTCAGGAGAAGACGAGAGCGGACTGAGGAGGAAGGGATGTGAATAGATAACGTACGACAACCCGTGCAATATTTGTACTGCAGTAAGCGGAAACATTAGGTCTCCTTCTGTTCGACTTAGCTCTAAGTTCCATACGCATTGTTACTCATGTTTCCTGCACGAGTAATAACCTGGCTACTGGGATGCTTATCTGAGCGATGTTTATAACAATCAACAGCGATAGTCAAGAAGGTTACATTCTATCCGCTCGTCTTCTCCTGAGTAACGGACAGTAGTTTGTTTTAGTCTGTGGCGCAACTTCAGTCCGTCTTATCCAAGAAAATCAACATTGACAAGGTTGGATGATGAATTCTGTGAAGATATAGGGCATGTAATTTTAATCAGATGTTGTAAATCGTTAGAACATGCATGGAAAATTACATTTTACTTCTCAAAAAAATTACCGGAGATCTTACTTTTCGAATGCATAACTGCTTAAGGACGTTGACAATGGTTATTAGAGGAGAAAAATTCGCTCCGGCGCCAGGGATCGAACCCGGATCCTTGGTTCTACGTACCAAGCGCTCTAACCATTGAGCTACGCCGAAGTTCATTCCACAGCATCGGATCGAATCCTCCTCTAGTGTTTTTCCCTTTGTGACCTGACTCCAAGTTCGACATATATGTTGACATTTATATTAAGTCAACTGTCATTATACAAGGTGCGCACTCAATTGAGTGACTTGATGGCCGGGATTCCACAGTATATTATCACAGTCTACTATATACAGTCACGAAGCTTGAGTTTTGAGGGTGCTAGAAACATTAGACTGTGCCGGTATTATTTTGCATTGCCTGTAATGAGGCGATATTAGCGATCCTAGTGGTGAGCAACTATCTAATGTTTGCATATTTACTACGTATTGAGCTTCGTGACTGTATATACTACACTGTGATATTATATAGATTATGCTACCATAACAGATATATTCTGTAGGATCAATTATTAATCTTTACTTAGATTCTTCGCCCAACAGTGCATAATATACTGTGGAATCCTGGCCACCAAGTCACTCAATTGAATGCGCTCTTCGTGTAATGGCAGTTGACTTAATATAAATGTCATATATGTCGAACATGGAGTAAGGCCACAAAGGGAAAAACACTGGAGGAGGGGAATTCGATCCGATGCTGTGGACTGAACTTAGGAGTAGCTCAGTGGTTAGAGTGCTTGGTACGTAGAACCAAGGACCCGGGTTCGATCCCCGGCGCCGGAGCGAATTGTTTTCCTCTAATAATCATTGTTACCATAACATATTCTGTAGGATCAAAAATTAATCTTTACTTAGATCTTGAAGCCCGTGTTATCGTGCATATGTTCCTTAACAAAAACGACCCTCCCTGTGTGACTTATAATTCTTCAAAGTTTGTCACTTAAACTCTCTTACACCCTGTAGTACACTCCGAATTATCCCGAAGGGAGAGAACAGGATTTATCCACGAAGCGAGGCTTGCTCAGAGGATATCTTGCCTCACAATACTGCGCGGGCGAACTTGCAAGGATGCTTCCGAGCAGTGCGTCTTCTGTGTAGTGTTGGACGTTATATACCACAGTCTACTATATACAGTCGCGAAGCTCAATATGTACTAAAAATGCAAACATGGGTAGTTGCCCACCACTAGGATCGCTACTATCGCCTCATCATCGCAGATCTCTCTCCTAGTAGACGACAAAATATGTTACACTTCCGTTGTGTTCTTTTGGAAAAATTAACACCTTCCTTCCATTATTGAAATATTAAATGCATAAAGTTAATTTATTATTTTAATGAAGTATATTAAATTCCACCATAAACTCGAAGATACCTGCAAGAAATAGGTTAATATTATTTTTGTTTGTGCAAAACGAACTGAAATTTACTATAATCGCTTCACTCATTCAAGATTATAGCGATAATTAACTATGAAACCAATAAATATTAATTTGCATTTCCCTTTACAACAATAATAATGGAAATATGAATTAATGGAGTAACTTAGGTGTACCTGTACTTGTAGTGTAGGCTTACGTAGTTAACAAAGTGGGATGAGGTTAAGCAATAATAATCACACCAGAATTGGAAATAAAACGTGATCAATACATTTTATTGTAACAGACTTTTTCTACGTCTCTAGTAAAGTAACAAATAAAAATAACAACAAAATTAACAGCTATAATTAAAAACATATCCTTTGGAAAAAAAAAGTAGGCCTAAGCAATAATAATCCCACCAGAATTGAAAATAAAACGTGATCAATAAATTTCATTAAAACAAACTTAATTTTTCTACGTCTCTAGTAAAATATTATTATTCCAATTATTGTAATTTAGCTATTAACATTCTCATTGCAACCAATAACGAACATTTCACAAGCACCAATGTGAAATACGCAACGAGCTAGCACTCGATGAAAATACGACACAGTCCAAAGTCGACCGTGGACAGTCTATTGTTTCTAGTTGCTAACCGCTTGGAGCGCTTTATCACGAGATTTGCAAAAAATCACCTCAAGCTTCGCGACTGTATATAGTAGACTGTGTTATATATATACAGTAGTGGAAATCAGTGAGTGAAATAATTGCTTTATTGGTAAAGGTTTTTCTAGAAAATATACCGAAATCAGGGACTGAAAGAACAGGACCGTGGCGTCAGAGAAAGTGTGGAAATGAACTGTCGAGAATTGAGCCAAAAACGAAAAAGAGTGGACTAGAACCAGAAAGATAATACAGGACAAGGAAAAAGGAATGTTCTAATTTCTCTTATGCAGAGTTGCAAAGTATTAACGATTTAATTAATGTTCGTACACCGCCAACAATCAACGACTGCAATGCCCGATTCAACTGATGTTCACAATATAACGACTTGCAGTCAAATGAAAGTACTTAATATCAGATATTTAATAGTAATTTATGCAATTAGTCTATAATCTTGGTAATTCTACTCGTAACACAATTACGCTCACGCACTAACATTCACGAGTGTTTATAATGGAAGATTGTACACGTGTTATATATAACGTTTTATGCTATTCTAGCATTAAAATGTGTAAAAACAAATATTATAAATTTACAAAATGTAATGTTATGATTAAGTAGAGACATAAGTACTGGATATGTCGTATATTGCATGGTTGCTAAGTAACAGTTTCTAAGACAATGTTATTTTGTTTGTTGAAGATCTTTCTTACAGGTACGTTGTATAAAATTGTGTTGTGAAGGCAATGATGACGTCATAAAATACTAGTTGCTAGGTAACCTTTTCTGATACCAGTGCCAGAATTAGGTCAGTATTATGCACGATTTATAGCGTCATAGCAGGCGTGTTTTAATGCTAGGATTGCATAAAATGTAATTAATTTAGTTTTGTGTGCTTCAGTTTTCATACTTTATTTCAGCTATTATATTCATTTTTTTTAATTGCTAAGTGTGTTGAGTATAAAAGTGTTATTTATTATTTTTTTTTAATTTATCGTCACTCATTGCACGAACATTTAAAAATATTACTAGACATTTATAGTTTACGAGCATTCAACTTCTCCTGAGTGAAGACTACATACTCGTGATTAATTTACGAAATTCTATCTTTTAAATTGGTGTGAATGTTTAAAGCTACCGGTAGTTACGAGAATTCGAACATATTTCTGTAGAAATGTTATTAAAAACTAAATACTTCAATGGAATAATAGTCGTAGGAAAATCGAAGTACTTGGGAAAAACCACTTCATGTACTAGAAAGCCCCGTCGGAGTTCATGACCCTCTAGAATGTATCTCCAGAAATAAGGATACAGAGCTTAAAAGATGAGGTTACGTCATAATGAAGTGTCAGGATAAAATGGTTTCGCCATCCCCTACCGTCTGTTGGCACACTTTGACAATTACATTTCTGGTGGGTGGAGATGTTAAGTGTTATAGACACACGTTTAAATGCATGTTATATTTCACATTTTATCTTTATCAAGTTGCACCATTTTCTTCAAATTGGAACATATCGATAATATAGAAAAGAAGGCCTCATGGCCTTATCTATTACTTATATACTTATATACTTACTTACTTACTGCTTTTAAGGAACCCGGAGGTTCATTGCCGCCCTCACATAAGCCCGCCATCGGTCCCTATTCTGAGCAAGATTAATCCAGTCTCTATTATATCCCACCTCCCTACATGATCTGTCCATCTCAAACGTCTGGATTTAATGTTCCTAATAATGTGAGGTGAAGAGTACAATGCCTGCAGTTCTTGTGCAACTTTCTCCATTCTCCTGTAACTTCAGCCCTCTTAGCCCCAAATATTTTCCTAAGCACCTTATTCTCAAACACCCTTAAGCTATGTTCCTTTCTCAAAGTGAGAGTCCAAGTTTCACAACCATACAGAACAACCAGTAATATAACTGTTTTATAAATTCTAACTTCCCGCTATTTTGACAACAGACTGGATGACAAAAGCTTCTCAACCGAGTAATAACAGGCATTTCCCATATTTATTGTGTGTTTAATTTCCTCCCGAGTATCATTTATATTTGTTACTGTTGCTCCAAGATATTTGAATTTTTCCACCTCTTCGAAGGATAAATCTTCAATTTTTATATTTCCATTTCGTACAATATTCTCGTCACGAGACATAATCATATACTTTGTCAACGGGATTTACCTCCAAACCTATCTCTTTACTTGCTTCCAGTAAAATTCCCGTGTTTTCCCTAATCGTTTGTGGATTTTCTCCTAATATCTCAAAACCTTATTCCTTTGCTGTGGTCGTGCCAGAGAATCAGTCCCATTCCGAGGCTTATTTGAAGGATTCGTAACAAGCTGTTTTTTACGGTGATGGGTCGTTAGCCTTTCGCCCAACCCCCAAGCTGGAGGACCACCCCTTATCGGCTGGCCGCGACTGCTTATTCAATATATTCACAGCTACCCTTCATATCTGGAGGCCGTCTCCTCGATCCGCAACCTGAGGACGCGCCATGCCGTGGTGATAGGACCCACAATACATGGGTAGACACTCTAACTCCGGGATTTACAATGAATAAGTAAGTGATGGGATGATAAATGAAACAGAAGCACCTTGAAATCTAGCTGTATTTCACCACATAGCGAAATCTGATTCCGGGTCTTCGGCACGAAACGGATGCTCTAACAACGGAACACCTTCACTGTTATTTGGCTCATGTTGTTTATTAGATTGGAATCCTGATATGCGGTTGTTTGTGTATATAATGTGTTGTAGTCTTTGGACAGGATTTAAATTGAATTATGTTAGTTTTGTTGCAATTTAATACCAATATATTGACTGAGAACCAGTCACATATTTTGAAGAGAATTTCCTCTGTTGAAGATTGGAAGTGTAAGAGTTATTGGCTGTAATTACTATACTTGTGTCATCTGCAAATAATATGGGATGACCTACATCTTTTATTAGGGGGGCAAGATCATTTATAAACAGTAGAAAAAGTAGGGGACCTAATATTGATCCTTGAGGTATTCCATTATTAATAGTTCGCCATGTCGATACAGATTTCATAGTTGTATTGATTTCAACTTTCTCTGTTCAACTTTCTGTTAATTATTAAGTTGTGGTAACTGAAAGTAACTAATTTTTGCTTCACATTTTCGGTAGACACCCTAACTCCGGGATTTAATACATTGAATATGTAAGTGATGTGATGATAAAGAAAACAGAAGCACCTTGAAATCTAGCTGTATTTGCCCACATGGCGAAATCTGATTCCGGGTCTTCGGCACGAAACGGATGCTCCAACAACGGAGCACCTTCAGTGATATTTGGCTCATGTTGTTTATTAGATAGGAATCCTGATATGCGGTTGTTTGTGTACATAATGTGTTGTAGTCTACACCAGCAGACGATTTTATAAATGCTGTATACATTCCTGGCCACGAGCCCAAAATGTCACGCGGCGTCTTGCCAGCATTCTCCAGGCGGCCAGGACAGCAGAGATATGAATATCCTCGGTTAACCGTGGTCGTGTAGTCACCATTATCGTTTACCGACTTATTCCAGACTTGGAAGGGTGTGAAATGGACCATATCCTCGCTCTGTCATATGTTCCCCGCCCATTCTCGAACCAGCAGTAACACAAATTTGGTATTGTTAAATTGTCAGCGAAGTGTACTACAGAGCTGCGGAATAGGGATTAGCACCGGTTTATATTCGACGTGTCAAAGAGCATTCTACAGAATGTTGGAACTTCAAGCGGTGATCTCTACTGTATTGCAGGCTAGACAGAACACTAGGCGCACTTCATTATACAGGGTGTTCTGAAAAAAAAGATTCCAATACAGTATTTAGAGTGGAGGTAATATACTCGTACATCAAAACAAGATATAAAAATCCCACAAACATGAGTTCTAAAATTAATATATTCTGAGAAATGAGAAAATGTTTACCATCACTGTACTGTTCTCCAACCAGGAGATCAACCATGAAAGGAATGTGCTTACTATTGCGTCATCTATTGGAGCGAAGTAGATATATAATATTACCGTTATAACGTCTGTTTAAAAACCAAGCGCTCTCCTGCATTTGTTATTTCCTGTATGGAGAGATTAAAAGACAAGGAGATTAACAGTGATCTAATTTTGTAACTAGGGTAGTATAAACATGTGTGTATCAATGTTATTGTTTGTGCTGTGAGAGCTAGCCAGTAGAGATATAAGTACCCACGTGTGTGACCTTGTGACATCTTATGACAACTACATTCATTCACAGCATTACTCCCTTTCATCTCATCCGGCAGAGACTTTCTCGTGGTTGGAGCACAGTAAGTGCAGCATATCTTTCACTGTGAGCTCTTTGGTAAGAGGATACAGAATGCAACCGTTTGTCACTATGTATTACACAGCATACCTTTTTTTGTGTTTGTATCAAGAGGTCGCTTAAAAAACTGCAACATGTTAGAGTTCGTAATAATACTACTGCAGTCTGCATAAGCGTCCTTTGATACAAAAACAAACAAAGGTATGCTGTGTAATACATAGTGACAAACGGTTGCATTCTGTATCCTCTTACCAAAGAGCTCACAGTGAAAGATACGCTGCTCCTATAGTGACGGTAAACATTTTGCTAATTTCTCAGAAGATATTAATTTTAGGACCCATGTTTGTAGGATTTTTATTTCAGGTTATGCAGGTCGCCTACATTTAAACGTGAGCGTCTTGTGATTCGCTGATGAAGACGTTATGCATTTTCTAAGGCTCGATAAATACTTAATATAATCGCCCGCCATTTTGGCTCTTTCGTTGGCGTTCGCAGAAAGCACACTAGGACGTTATTTGCCGCTCAGTTATTTACTGAATTACAGTGCGTTTGATTTATTATCATAGGAGCTGCGACATGGTAATGTTTAACGGTGTGGCAAATAGATTCCTCGTCTGGTAGCTCGGCAACGAAAAAACAAAAATGGCGAACGATACTACCTACCTAGACTTTATAGAGCCTTTACTTCCTAAGCCGTAAGCAAAGAGGAGGAGTCACGTCGGGAATAACAGCGGCGCGACTATAAATATTGGAACCTTTTTTTTTTCAGAACACTATACGAAGATTTGACTTTTTTTTTTAAGGAAATTTACTTTTTCTAATAAAAAAAGAAATCTTTGCAAATCTAGCTTTCAGGTATAACTCCCTGTGAAGTTGATTTGAATAATTTCGAGAGAAAAATTGTTCCGGGGCCGGGTATCGAACTCCGGGACTTCGGTTAAACGTACCAACGCTCCACCAACTTACCTACCTACCCGGGAACTGTACTAGACACCGATCGAAATTATTCAAATCAACTTCACAGCTACCTGAAAGCTAGATTTGCATAATATACATCACTGTTCGTTAACAGAAAACCACAATTTAAGTCACACAGAGTTAGTGTGCACTCAATGTTGGTTGCTTGACGGCTGTCAGCCCACTTTGAGGTCTGTGGATATAGAGGGAAAAATTTGATCGGTGTCGGGTAGAGTTCCCGGGTATCTCAGTTGGTGGAGCGTTAGTATGTTTAACCAAAGGTCCCGGGTTTGATAACAAGTTTTCTCTCGAAATTATTCAAAGAAACCTTTGCTTGAAATAAGTCAACAGCTGATTGGATACTTATCTTCTTTCATTATTTTGAACTTAGAGTAATTTCATAACTATTACATAAATGAACAAATGGACAGTAATCCATAGTGTCAGTTATCTTCGCACTTAAACTATAGTTCTCGCAGAAATCTTGTAATTTCCTCACTGTGCATTATATTAAGGTCGTCCTTCCTCATCGAGGTACTTCATGAGAGTTTCCGCTGCGTCATAAGATTTTTTAACACTTCGAACACGGCACTCTTTGGTGGAAGTCATGGGCTGAATGAATTATAACGCAAGATAACGAGCGGCTTCTTTACTCCATGCAGAGTTTGTGAACTGCAAGATTGGGGTGCGATGACCGAAGATGGCGTTAGCTTTTTCTCCCTCCTAACACACATGTTTGCATGGAAATACCGGGAGATGGTCTTGTTCATAAAAAGAAGTATCCAGTGCAGCTGTTGTTCACATATTATGAAATTGTGTCGAGTTGCGAAAACAGACGTCTTCCCGAACTTTCCATTCCCTCGTTTGGAAGAGTCGAGACTGGATCTTCTGTTTCTAAAGAACTATGTTATTATTATTGTTATTATCATTCTCATGATTACACCGTGCTGCATTCTAATACTTTTTTCCGATGATTTTGATCTGGTAATTGATTTTTAATACGTAGTTTTTTGTGCTGAATTCGAAACTGACCTCCAAATAGCCTCATCACATCAGAATTTTTCACAAATCACAAAAATCCAAAATATCTAAAAACAATATTTTTACAGACATACCGCGTTCGTGTTTGTTAAATACGTGTAAATCAGAGTTTTTAACAAAGTTAGAACTATTAATTGAATAACAAAGCTAGTAACAATATTTACACTCGTGTAACCTTATCTTGACCATATGTGCATCTCGCTCCACTTAAAATTTCCGTTTCCTTGACTACCTAGAAGACGTTTCTGAAGAATTGTTTCTCTTAAGCATCCAGCAGTAATCAGTCATCATACACTCCACTTTTCTTGGTATCTAATTTCCATGTCTTTGATGTCCTGATGAAACCTTTCACCATGTTCCTCACTAAAAGCGCCTAAGTTCTCGGGAAAATAATTGAGGTGCGAATGTAGAAAATGAACTTCAACACTCACATTGCAGTCCAAGGTTTTGAAGTTATCTAACATAGTTTCAACCATTTCTTTGTAATCTTTATAGTTGCGTAAGAAATTATTTACAACCATTCTGAAGCTATACCAAGCATTTTTTTCTGAATCCCACATAAACAGCTTCAAAATATTTGTCTAACATTTATTTACATACCTGGAGGATTACAAGAATTCCAGACTTGAATTTATCATAACGTAGTCGGGGAAATTTATCACACTTGTATTTAAAACACGGTCTATTTTTGTCCAAAGCTCTTATAAACTGCTTCATAAGATCTAATTTAATATATAAGGGTGGCAACAAAACTGGTGGAGTTAAGTAATGGCTCCAGAATAATGTCCTTCATTCCCGGTGTAAATGTTTGTCTCCTAGGCCATTCTTTCCTCTCCCAATGGGATGTCCTATCTCTGCTGTCCCATTCACATAAAAACAGGGATATTTTCTAAAATAGCTTTGTTGGCCCAATAACAAACAGGTAACTTTAAAATCACCACAAACAGACCACATATGATTTTCATATTCCATTAAAGAGTCTATAAATAATGGAAAGGGAAGGATGAATATTTCCATTATGTTAAAACACCTTTAAGACTTCTTTTTGAAGAGTCTATAAATAATGGAAAGGGATGGATGAATATTTCCATTATGTTAAAACACCTTTAAGACTTCTTTTTGAAGAGTCTATAAATAATGGGAAGGGAAGGATGAATATTTCCATTATGTAAAAGAACACCTTTAAGTCTTCTTTGAAGAGTCTATAAATAATGGGAAGGGATGGATGAATATTTCCATTATGTTAAAACACCTTTAAAACTTCTTTTTGAAGAGTCTATAAATAATGGGAAGGGAAGGATGAATATTTCCATTATGTAAAAGAACACCTTTAAGACTTCTTTTTGAAGAGTCTATAAATAATGAAAAGGGAAGGATGAATATTTCCATTATGTAAAAGAACACCTTTAAGTCTTCTTTGAAGAGTCTATAAATAATGGGAAGGGAAGGATGAATATTTCCGTTACGTAAAAGAACACCTTTAAGTCTTCTTTGAAGAGTCTATAAATAATGGGAAGGGATGGATGAATATGTCCATTATGTTAAAACACCTTTAAAACTTCTTTTTGAAGAGTCTATAAATAATGGGAAGGGAAGGATGAATATTTCCATTATGTAAAAGAACACCTTTAAGACTTCTTTTTGAAGAGTCTATAAATAATGGAAAGGGAAGGATGAATATTTCCATTATGTAAAAGAACACCTTTAAGACTTCTTTTTGAAGAGTCTATAAATAATGGAAAGGGATGGATGGATATTTCCATTATGTAAAAGAACACCTTTAAGACTTCTTTTTGAAGAGTCTATAAATAATGAAAATGGAAGGATGAATATTTCCATTATGTAAAAGAACACCTTTAAGACTTCTTTTTGAAGAGTCTATAAATAATGAAAATGGAAGGATGAATATTTCCATTATGTAAAAGAACACCTTTAAGTCTTCTTTGAAGAGTCTATAAATAAGGGGAAGGGAAGGATGAATATTTCCGTTATGTAAAAGAACACCTTTAAGACTTCTTTTTGAAGAGTCTATAAATAATGGGAAGGGAAGGATGAATATTTCCATTATATAAAAGAACACCTTTAAGTCTTCTTTGAAGAGTCTATAAATAATGGGAAGGGATGGATGAATATTTCCATTATGTTAAAACACCTTTCAGTCTTCTTTTTGAAGAGTCTATAAATAATGGAAAGGGAAGGATGAATATTTCCATTATGTAAAAGAACACCTTTAAGACTTCTTTTTGAAGAGTCTATAAATAATGGAAAGGGAAGGATGAATATTTCCATTATGTAAAAGGACACCTTTAAGACTTCTTTTTGAAGAGTCTATAAATAATCTCGTCTTCACTCTTGAAAATATATTAAAAAAATAATAACTTAACTATTAGTTCGATTAAATTTAGTAATATTGTTACTGTTAATACTGTTAATTGACAGTAAAAATGTTAAGAAAATATGTCAAGAAATGTGGAAGTTTGAAAATTCAGTCCCCGCACCCCTTAACTAAAAATAAAATTGCGAATTGTGAAATATTCTGATGTGAAGGGCAAAAACTAAGTACATTTTCGTAATCAGCACACAATAGTCGACAAGAAACGCTATTTAGTTTCAATTCACAGAAAATAATGCAGCAATGTGTAATTGAGGACCGTTTTTTCAAAACTTGCGAACTGTGAAAACTAAATTTTATAGGAAAAACAAAAAAATAAATTAACTCCAAGTTTTGCTACAGCTCTCACATAGCAGAAAGCAAGTTTTGAAAAAACGATCACACTTTCACACACTACAGTACTGTGAAGGAAATAATAAGATTTTCCTAAGAAGCCTTTAGTATCATGTAGAGGCCTGTCTTATGTTAACTAATCCACCAAAATCTCAACTTTGAAAGCTTTGCAGTTAGCAAGTTTTGCAAAAACGGTCCTCGATAATAATAATAATAATAATAATAATAATTATTATTATTATTATTTTATTATTATTATTATTATTATTATTATTATTAATTTCCCGTGTTTTCCCTAATTGTTTGTGGATTTTCTCCTAACATATTCACGTCATCCGCATAGACAAGCAGCTGATGTAACCCGTTCAATTCCAAGCCCTCTCTGTTATCCTGGACTTTCCTAATGGCATACTCTAGAGCAAAGAGGCTTATTTGAAGGATTCGTAACAAGCTGTTTTTTTTTTACGGTGATGGGAATTTTACTGGAAGCAAGTAAAGAGGTAGGTTTGGAAGTAAATCCCGAAAAGACGAAGTATATGATTATGTCTCGTGACCAGAATATTGTACGAAATGGAAATATAAAAATTGGAAATTTATCTTTTGAAGAGGTGGAGAAGTTCAAATATCTTGGAGCAACAGTAACAAATATAAATGATATTCGGGGGAAATTAAACACACAATAAATATGGGAAATGCGTGTTATTATTCGGTTGAGAAGCTTTTATCATCCAGTCTGCTGTCAAAAAATCTGAAAGTTAGAATTTATAAAACAGTTATATTACCGGTTGTTCTTTATGGTTGTGAAACTTGGACTCTCACTCTGAGAGAGGAACATAGGTTAAGGGTGTTTGAGAATAAGGTGCTTAGAAAAATATTTGGGGCTAAGAGGGATGAAGTTATAGGAGAATGGAGAAAGTTATACAACACAGAACTGCACGCATTGTATTCTTCACCTGACATAATTAGGAACATAAAATCCAGACGTTTGAGATGGGCAGGGCATGTAGCACTTATGGGCGAATCCAGAAATGCATATAGAGTGTTAGTTGGGAGGCCGGAGGGAAAAAGACCTTTGGGAAGGCCGAGACGTAGATGGGAGGATAATATTAAAATGGATTTGAGGGAGGTGGGATATGATGATAGAGACTGGATTAATCTTGCTCAGGATAGGGACCAATGGCGGGCTTATGTGAGGGCGGCAATGAACCTCCGGGTTCCTTAAAAGCCAGTAAGTAAGTATTATTATTATTAATTTAGGACTGCGAATTTGTACAGTAGCAAATCACTAACAGTTGAAACATAGAGTAAGCTTGCATTATTTACACCCCGAATGTCTCAAGTGGACTCTTCGAGATTCAGCCCGGATATGCGCCTACAGGGAGTGGTACTATGTCCGTTGTCATGGCGACATCATGTTAAGTACGGCAACTGAGGAACTCGAGCATGTCCGACCTATTTATTGCATGTTGCCTATCGTAACGAGGCAGGCTCGTTATGGGTTGCAAGTAAATTTTAAAATATCCTACTGTAAGTCACATCTGAAGTACTCTAAAGAATCCTCTTAAGAAAAAAAAAGCGTTATAGAGCGTTTTCACAGGAAGAGCGGCACTTCACAGTATTGTTAATTACCTACTTCGCGGCTTACACATTGTTCCGGTCCAGCGGTCCGCCTATTCGTTTACAGGATGAACCTTGAGTTGTGTGATTAATTTCAGAGGGTTATTATTATCATTTTTTTTTTTTTTAGATATTTCAAACAAAAATGTTTAATAACATTTTGCTCGGTTTTGCTCCATTTTTGACATAAAATTTGTTTTATGTTAAATAATTCATAGCGTATTTTGGGACAGCCATTGATTTAATTCCCAAAACGTTCAGTCGATTTAAGAGAGCAGTGTATTATGATAATAAATGATTGAAAGAATTTTAGTTTTGTTCTTGAAATTTGTTGAAAATTCGTCCGAAGAAATGCAACTTTTCGTTTGAAAAGGAATTTTAAAATGTTACATTTGTTCGAATCAAATTTCTGCACGTTTAAAAGTCAAAACATTCTTTCAATAATTCATTATCATAATAAATTGCACTCTTAAACTGACTGAGCATATTGGGAATTAAAACAATTTTTATCTTGAAAAGGAAGGAAAAACGAACAAAGTTGTATTAAACTTTTTTGTTGCAAGTATCTCAAAGAGTAACCCTCTGATATGAATGCCATTACCAGGCTTCGAGACTTCGGACCCAATAGAGCAGGACAGTGGGAAATCCGCATAACGGCTCTGGATTTGTAGGTTCTGACGAATAATTTAGTTTTCATACAAACTATTTCTGAAACTATTATACGGTTAGAAAAGTCAGGGAAAGAGATGCCGGAAGCCCTCAAATTAATTTAGAAAATTAAACAGAGAATTAATGAGACATCAAGTACACCGGTTACTGAACGTGTAAAATAGAAGTGGAAATCAATTTTATGTAAAAATAACGGATATGGAACATTGTGTAACATAAACAGCAAATTAGTGGACATAGAGTCACCCGAGAATAAAGGACTTTCTCTTTGAGATTGCAATGATGTTCGGTTTCTTTCGTTTTGCTCCTATCACGTCATTGCGAAGTAGAGCGCATCTTTTCACAGTACAAACTGTGTTTGGCAGATAACCGAAAAAGATTTACGTTTGAGAAAGTGAGAATGTATCTTGTAGTAGGTACATTGCAATTCGGTACTGTAACTGCACTTCCTAAAGACGACAAATAGGATAAATGAAGAAATTAAAATTGCTACATATTTATTTCTACCATTAACACTGTGTATAATTAAACACAGATCCTTATAAAAGACAGGAGAATAAATGATTTTCACATTAGGAGAATAAATGCTTTTCACATTCTTTTGACATTGTCATTGTGTAATGTATATTTACTTTCAGAATGTACATATGTGTGTGTTTCCCCATACTATCGTACTCTACGCTAAATAGCACATCTCTACCTACCTGCAGCGAGTCAACAACCTATAGTGCTTGCACAGTAAACTTTTTGTATCGGGTCCAAGGTCTCGAAGCCTGGCCATTACTTACGGTTGATTCTGTGTAACTTACACAGGCTGTATGAAAATTGATGTTAACATTTTGAGAACGTATTTTTCCGAGGTTTTTCCCAACCGTAAGGTAAATGTCACGTAATATGTTGTGAATCCTTGTCATCATCTCGCTATCACCAATCTCATAGACGCTAAATGACCTAATAGCAGTACAGCGTCGTTAAATAACCAAGTAAAAAAATCGAAATGTTACTGGGCAGTAACTACTTCGTCGTCGACAAGTTATAAATCTGCTGTTTTTACTCTCCATTCCTTGACAGGTTTGTTTCTATTATTATTATTATTATTATTATTACCACAATATTTTATTTAATGCTCCATTATATTGCCTCACTCCGAACCAGTTAACTTGTAATGTTGTAGATTTCAGTACATTCGAATTCCGTCAGGTAAAATTCTTGAAGTTTTGTATGCACTCATACTCGAAACAATATATGGTAAGGTATCAAAGATCAAAGATGTCTATCACAGCAGTGCTACCAACCTTGATCCTAAAGGACTTACTTACTTACTGACTTTTAAGGAACCCGGAGGTTCATTGCCGCCCTCACATAAGCCCGCCATTGGTCCCTATCCTGAGCAAGATTAATCCATTCTCTATCATCATATCCCACCTCCCTCAAATCCATTTTAATATTATCTTCCCATCTACGTCTTGGCCTCCCTGAAGATCTTTTTCCCTCCGGCCTCCCAATTAACACTCTATATGCATTTCTGGATTCGCCCATACGTGCTACATGCCCTGCCCGTCTCAAACGTCTGGATTTAATTTTCCTAATTATGTCAGGTGAAGAATACAATGCGTGCAGCTCTGCGTTGTGTAATTTTCTCCATCCTCCTGTAACCTCATCCCTCTTAGCCCCAAATATTTTCCTAAGAACCTTATTCTCAAGTAACCTTAATCTCTGTTCCTCTCTCAAAGTGAGCGTCCAAGTTTCACAGCCATACAGAACAACCGGTAATAAAACTTTTATAAATTCTAACTTTCAGATTTTTTGACAGCAGACTAGATGACAAAAGCTTCTCAACAGAATAATAACAGGCATTTCCCATATGTATTCTGTGTTTAATTTCCTCCCGAGTATCATTTATATTTGTTACTGTTCCTCCAAGATATTTGAATTTTTCCACCTCTTCAAAGGATAAATCTCCAATTTTTATAGTTCCATTTCGTACAATATTCTGGTTACGAGACATAATCATATACTTTATCTTTTCGGGATTTACTTCCAAAGCTATCGCTTTACTTGCTTCAAGTAGAATTTCCGCATTTTCCTTAATCGTTGTCGATTTTCTCCTAACATATTCACGTCATCCGCATAGACAAGAACACTTACACTTACGTATACGAAAATAAGCTCTTTTGACTATTTACACTATCATAAAAAATGAGGGCTCACGATTATTGTACACAATTTACAAAATAAGTAGGCTATATATTACGAAATAAAATACCTTGCATTACAATACACAACACTGTACATAAGCTTAATAATGTAAATAATGTTTGATCAATGTATTTCAGTGTAAATACTAAAAATAACGAATTCTAATGCACATGCCGGCAGTATAAATAATGTACATTGTAAATATTAGTGTAATTGTTAAAGTGGTTCATGTTTCGTTCTGCCCTACTTTACGAAACAAGAGTCGCGTGAGCAGTCTGTCAAGTACTTCGCTTGCTAGATGCCTATGTGTCGTCACTTAAGAACTCTACTAATCTTTAATCTCGTAGCCTTCTGTGACTAAAAGTACTGTCTCTAGTAATATCTGTAACATGCGTTTATTTGAGGAAGTGTTGTCAGCAGTGAAGTTAACCTAACAGCTAGAAAATCGCTAAATTTAAGCGGGAAAAATGTTAAAGCTGTAACTTAGTATAGTCGGACCATCGGATCTGTGCCCCCGTAAGATATGCGAACTGAACCTTAATTCCTTTTCAGCCTCGGTAATTCATTTCTCTCCCTGTATTCCTATTTCTCTCTTTTCTACCCCTCTCCCTTTCTCTCCCCCACTACTCACAATTTTGAGCCTTCTTGCGGGACAGTTTATTTGCACTTGCAGTCCAGTGTTGTCAACTCAACATGAATTCTGTAGCACGGAGTGGTGAAAAAAATATATTATTAAGCAAGTACGTAATAGCATTTTGCGATGAAGAGAAACAAACAGGTCAATATTTGTTTCCTATAAATCAGGCAACGAAAAGAGCAGCTGCGATCACATGTGAGGCTTACTTTATTTCAATTGATTACGTATTAAAATTACTTACTTAACTAATACAAATATAATACAACTTTTTTATGTAATTTATATAGGCAGGTCAGAACTCCTAATAAAGAAAATCAGGAGAGAGGGAGTCTGTGCAGGAGATGAAAAGCTAGAATCACCAGGGAAGAACAGACCAAGGGAACCTTTAATTCTTGTAGATGACATGGCCAGATGTATTTTAAGAAGAAAGATACAAGAATTTTATACGATGGAGAAAGAAGTTCCAACATTGGAGAAATTATTGAAGGTTGCGAGAGAAGCAATAAATTTCCAAGGAGGGAGAGAAACGCTACGGAAAGTGATTCGAGACATGGGATTTAGATTTAACAAATGTAGAAATACAAGATGTATTTTGATTGAAAGAAATGATTACTGCAGCATGGAGGGCCAGTTATTTAAGAAAAATTGCGAAATTTCGCAGAGAAGGAAAGTATATTGTGTATTTAGACGAAACATGGATATCCACATTATACTGTTAAAAAATGCTGGCAAAGCGATTATGTTTGTGGTGTAATTTTAATTTAACCAATAAATATCCACTGCAATAATATAATTATCTGCAAACAGTCGTAAGTCAGTCAGCGTCATTAGACCTACTTAAATTAAATTATGAATAAGTAATAATTAACCTTACATTATTGTAAGCAATATTCAAGAGACATGACACTGTTTGACGGAAGTTTGGCAACATCCCTATTCGGCAAGATTCGTGGCCTGCTGTTTGAAGTAGTGGGAGAGAAACGGGTGGAATGGGGTGAGTAGAGGCGTTAACTTTTCCAAGAACGACGACAGCGCTGAAGGGGCATAGATCCGATGGTCCGACAATACCTGACGTTACATTGTACCGACTGTGCCTATAAATTCGACCACCAGAAACGCCGCCCGTTCTGATGGACGTCGGATACGGTCCCTTTGAATACAAACCTGATTGAGTTAGGACTGGATTCCCGGAGCAGGTGGCGCATTCCTGAACTACGTCATCCTTTCCAGGGTGCTTACGCAGCCTTGCTGTTGCCTTGTCCTTGGTGTGTGCTATATCCGTCCGCGCATGCTGTGCATTCTTCCGTCTCCGACTGGACGGGCGCGCAGCGAGCTTCTTCCAATGTGGGCTGCTGCAGCGTTCCAGAGACCTTGGAATCCTACAGGCCGTTGTCGACTACGTAACACCAATATCGTAGCCGTTGTCGTCATATCACGCCCTCGTAAACACCATAATCATCACCTCACTGTTATTCTGTTATTGTCATCACTCCATCGTTTGTGTCATCTTCTTCATCATGATTGCGTTCATTGTCGCAGTTGTAAGCTTGTCGATATTTCGACGTCTTGACTTCATTATCGTGATATTACATAATACAATGCGATCCATATAAACCTTTACCATTATGATAAAAATAATTTCTCTTTGGGACTTAAACGACATTTCATACAAGACAAGTTGAGAGGATGCGAAAGCATTTCTTTCCCCTTCTACATGCCCTGAGTCGGTCAGTGACAGAATGGTAGCTGTTACCTCTTATACCTGCACCCCCCAAACTGTACACACTATAAAATAAAATATTAAATAAAGTACATAAGTGAATATAAAATACAGTGGCACAGATGTTTGACAATTACATGTTAGAGTATATTTTTGTGTCGTTCTTACAATATTGTAAACTAATAATTAATTAAGGTATACTGTATTTTATTTCAAGGAGTGCAGTTTCATAGAAAGGACTTTGCCGACAGACCTTCTACTGCCCCCTACTAATTGGTTGTCATAAATAAGTGTCTTCCTTACTGTGACGGAAATTTTGTCTTCTCCTGTCAGTAACCAATCACAACCCTCGTTCAGAAGAATTGACAGACTCCCGTCAAATCCACGTGGAGGCAGAATTGCCGCGTCTTTTCCGAATTCCAAGAATGCCGTCGAGGGTCACCAGGATTGTGGCAGGATTGTGGCAACTGTGCAATGTTGGGACGAGGGGACAGGATGGAATTGTCAGAGGTGATTATGTAGGAAGTCATAAATCTGTAAGTGGGTGTTCAAAGGAGCCACCGAATTGCACTCCTTGAAATAAAATAGAGTATACATTTAGGAATGTTAGTTTGTATTATGAAGTCGGGGGAGCGACACAGTGCAGATTGTCCCATTGTGTATGCTGTAGAGTAGCAACTAGCGGTGAAGAAAACATTTATCTTCTGTTGTCAGCAGCTTTTTAATGTGCCAGTTAATATAAACAGCAATAAAATTCAATATAAACGCTTAGTACGGACTTTAGAAATATAGAGTACAGGTAAACACTTTCAGAAATAAAATTTGTCACTATGTAGAAAGTCAATTAGTCGAACGTTTGTAAGATGAACAGTAGCATCTTCTCCTTCACTGATGGTAGGGAGTGTGAGTAGAGGGGAAAGCCTATCAACCAAACTGAAATTGGGTTTAGTATAAATTTGAAAGTGAATATTCTGACTTCTGTGGTCAAAAGGAAAATATTTTACAAGTTTTTTGGGCATTGAATCTAAGCGGTCCTGACTAGGTAATAGGTACTTTTATTTCCCTAAAGTTTGCAGCACTTACTCATAGAGAGATCAGCTGTTAATTTATGTTCATCAAGGAGCTATTGTTGAAGAAATATTTTGAGAGTCTGTACTGTTAATTCCACAGCTCCAAGGTCAAGGAAGTTTTTACTCTTACTGTATTCTTTCTGCCATTTATTTTAAGTAAATTGGGTTAATAACAATTAGAAATGTTACAGTTCTAGTGAATATTCTGACTTAGAAATGTCACAGATGTTTTCAAACTGGAAAAATGAAGGACATTAACTCATCTGTGACATGCAAGACACGGTTATAAAATATTTATCAAATTATGTTCTTGTGAACTAATTGAAAGGCATGAGGTTTGCATAACTTTCACATGGACACTATGAGAATGAATCTCTTTTTGCTTGAGGCAGAGACCTGAGTTTTACACTTTTTGTTAATAAGGTGTGAAGTGAGTTCACAAATCTTGTAACATCCGTGACGGAACCTTTTCTTCATTTTCAGCAATAATATATTTTATTCAAACAACTTTTTTCTGTAAAATGATACTGATCTTCTAAATCATACCTGCACAAACAGCGCTCAACGAGCGCGCGCTCTCCTTCGGAGCGGGAGAGCCGTGTTTACCGCTCTCCGAAACGGAGAGGAAGATACGTCAGAATGACATAGGCTTGCTATAGGTAGGGGAGAGGGAAACGACCACTCGGTTATCTAGTGGAGTGCAGTGTGTAGGCCTATTCTCAGTAACTGTTTCACGTTGCTTACCTACTGCTACAGTACAGTATGGAGGAATCTAAAAGACGGAACATAACATTTAACATTTAACGATTTACAGCTCGAACTTATTGATCTTCAATGTGACCTAAGGGCTAAAGATAGTTTGAATAATACTATTAGCCTGGTTGAGTTTTACAAGACTAAACATTAGCAATAATATCCACGACTACACAGGCTGGCTATGAAAATGATTGCTATGTTTGGCTCAACAATTATATTTTTGAGCAACTGTTTTCTATAATCAACTTTAATAAAGGCAGACATCGAACATCTGTAACTGATGTTTCATTACGATCAGTAGGCTACTGTTCCTTTCAGCTGCCAACAGCATAAAACCCCGTTTTGATGTACTGATAAATAAAAAATATAACAAAATGATATTGTACATATAAGTAGCTATAGAATGTATATTATTTCTGTAAAATAAATATTTCTTTATTAATTAATATTAGTCCAAGATAGTTTTGCAAACACTGAATGGGAATTCATTTCATAAACACTCGTAATAGTACTTCCTTTTGTGTATATTTTGAACGAGATCGCCCCCCTTCTTCCAGTCCACCCTTATACAGAGCGCAGCTAATATCTGCATTCCGCTCATGAGCTGTGAGCCGGCTCGGAGAGCGCAAACCTTGTGCAGGCCTGGTCTAAATCGATTCTAATAATAAAAGGTGACAAATGTCATTTCATTTTCAACATATGGAGTTTGAAAACAGTAAAAATGTGACATCCGTGACAACTGGAATTGCTGTACTACATTCTAACACGATTGAAATAGGTGATTAATTTATAATTTCATGCTTGAATTCGTGATAGGTTGTAGGTTACGAAATGTTGTATGCAGTACCCTAATGGAAATTCAGAACCTGTTGCCTCCGTGAGTAGGCCTACATCTTCATTAGTAGGGATTCCCCACCGGAGAGAATTTTATAAAAAGGATGCCGAAGGAAACATTTGCTGTTGGTGATATGGTGGTTGGGTTTTCTCACCCCCGGATTTCTCGCTCTCCTCAGAATCTTGACCTCGCATCTCATATTTGGAGCGACGAGACGGAATAATTCCCGGATAATACTGTACTTCCGATCGAAGGAGCGCTCCGACTGCATCCGGCTCGGAGGGGTGGCCGTAGATGATGGCAGGGAGTGTCCCAGCCGTAGGGACGACTTCGTTCTAAACTGGCGCATCTTGACATCTCTGATGGACGAAGTAGTCGTGAGACAGGCTTTGCCTGAGTATCTGAGTCCTCACTCGCAAATACACGATCATTGCTAGAGATGGGAACGATATATCGGTTTTTACGAAATACCGATATTTTCGTTTCGATATAGCGATACAT